>NC_090201.1:17511195-17638695 GCF_033026475.1 Channa argus | reverse complement strand
AATTCTAGGTGCCAAAACTAAAAATACTTGTGTGCAATTAATGAGTAATAAGGCGTTGATAACCTTCTTGGTTTCCCAATAGTATCAGTGTCAGTAATCAGTGTCAGCCTCCCAAGTGGCATATGCTCCAGGTACTTTTAGAATAATGCAAAGTACATTTATTTACAGATATTTTCACCATAAATTAATTACTTAATAAAACGCCAAAATGGTTAAAAATGGCAATTGCATGTCCAACAATTCTAAAATACAAAGATATGGAGGATAAAATAAAATTTGGTACAACAATAGGAACAACAATAGGAGTATTAAAAATAATTATACATTGTGTTCATAATTTATTAGTTATGCCACACTGGAAGAGATTCTGTTGGGTTTTTTTTTTGTTTTTATCGCTTTATAAGATGTGTGATTTTGCTGTTCCCAACTAGATCAATAAAAGTCTCAATAGGACCAAAAGCTACAATGCCCAGCAGCTACCAGTAATTGAGACAAGGAACAAGCACAGCATGGGAATATTACATAAAATAAAATAACTCTTATGGAAAGCAAGTAGTGAATGTTTTACCACTGCTCTTCCCGCCATCATTTTAGAGAAAGTAACTTTGATTAAAGCAGCATGAAATCCGATTTATGGAAAACCACAACTGGGTGGCTAAGGAGGGTTTCAGTCTGTGGTGTACACAAGATTTCATGTAGTCTGATTCTCAGGTAATGTCTTTGATAAAGTAGTTAAGGCATTTGTGCAGTGAGGCATTTAACAGTTTTCTTTTTCATTTCAACCTGTTTTCTGTGCTCCTTCCTTCTGCAGCATCATACCTTCTAAAGAAGTACCACGGGGGCTATGTTGTAATCAGGTTGGCCCTTGCAGGCCACAAACAAGCGAACAGACCATTTTATCGCATTGTGGCAGCTTACAACAAAAGGGCAAGAGATGGCAAATATATAGAGCAGCTCGGTTCTTACGACCCCCTCCCCAACGTCTACAATGAGAAACTTGTCAGCTTCAACTTTGACAGAATCAAGTACTGGATCGGCTGCGGTGCACACCCTACAAAGCCGGTGGCTAAACTTTTAGGTGTGTATTTGCTACATGAGCGTGTTTTTATGTGGATAAACATTGCACAATTTTATTGTGGGCCTGCTCAGAGAATTGTGCAGCTCACACAGCAGTTAGCAGTTTGCTATACTTGTATGAACACACATACATTCTAGTAATACAGTCCCCCAAAAAACATATTGGAACAGCAAATTCTTCAACCACAAAACACTTTATTTATGCTCAGGTGGCCACTTGTGGCACAAAAAGTAGTACTGTAGTAACAAAAAACTACAAGCATCTGTAAACTAAGACACACTTTTTTTGTTTGTGTTTGCTGTACAAGCATGACATTTTACACTTTAGATCAAAAAATGAATATGAGGTGAAAGTTCAGAATTTAAGCTTTTATGTCCTGGTATTTACATCTTGATATTTATTACACAAAGCATAGCACATTTTGTATCAGATTACCCAAGATTTCAGTTACAAGATATACCTTTTTGATTGCTGATTGTACTCGTGGGTTTGATTTCAACTGTAAAGACTGCATTTGTTGTTAAACATCAACAAGCTTTGGAAACAAATCAAGCCATTTTCCGTCTTAGACAAGCGGGAAAGTTAATTAGTGGCACAGCATAAACACTGGGCATAGCCAATAAAACAATTCAGAATATCCTGAAAAAAAGAAACTGGTATACTGAGCAACATACATAGAATGGGCTGGCGAAGGAAATCAATTACAGATGATGACAAACGCAGTGTGACAGCTGTGCAGAAACCCCCCAGAACAACAGTCAATGATATCGCCCACAGCCTCCACTGAGGAAGGGTCAGGCAATCAGCCAATCAAATACTTCATTAACATAAAATATTTAGACCATACTACAAGTTGCTAACCTTTCATTAGCAGTAAGTATCAGAAGTTAGAAGTACAGAGATGAGCCACAGAAGTTATGGCCAAAGGTTTTATGGAATCAAGAAAAAGCAATCTCTCAACTTAAGATTAAATGCTACCTGAGGGATATAAAAGTCAAAGAATGAAGAGGAAACGCATCTGCTCATAATACATAAAAGCTTTGCAACAGGCTTACAAATCTTTACTGACCATATAATTCATGAATTTAGGGGTGTTTTGTCAGCTGTTTACAGAAAAGGCTTCATTGTGCAAAAAAGAAAATGACCCAGAACACACTACTACTACTTAACAAAGAACTGCATCGGACAAAGAAGTGGAATATTGAATGGCCAAGTCAACCAACAGACCTTAACCCAACTGAAATTGCATTTCGCCTGCTGTAAAGCACACTGAATGTAACAATCCCCAAAGAACCGGTTTGGTAATTTGGTAATGCACAGACTTGATGCAGTTATTGTAAACTAAGGATCTGATACAAAAGGTGCTGTCATTTAATATATGTAGATGTAAATACCAGGAAATTAAAGTTGAAATTCTAAATGTTCCTCTAATTATCATGTTTTGATCTTTAGCCTTGCTGTTCCAATATAATAAATATGCCATCCATTTTCTTAAATACACTTAATGCATGACACAGATAGTTAACCAAAAATTAACAACTAGGTCTAAAGACATGCTTAGCATTATCCTTTAGGATTTAGAACATTACATTCTTAAAAGATATTGTGGCGACCCTGACCAATGACTCACATACTTGGTTGTTAAAGGTTGTTATGACATATCTGATCTTTTTCTCTACTTTCTCTCATTCTGCAGGGTTGGCGGGATTCTTCCCTCTCCACCCCATGACTGTAACAGAGGCGGAGCGAGTAGCCAGAGCCCAAACAGAGTTATCAGAGTTAGCAACAGGAACCGAGGACAGACTGGAGGAGGGACAGCAAAAGGCTGAAGTGTGAGAATTAAAGCTGAGGACTGTGCAACTGTCAAGTATAAAAAGTCAAGTTATTTTCCGAAAGAGCTGATAGACTTGATTTCTCAGTTGCTGAGTGGACTACTTATTGCAACTTCAGAATACAACCGATTCAGACAGATTCAACAGCCTGTTTCACTTATAAGGGTAGAGTACTGTTAAAAAAAATAAAGTATTTCATTATCATTTCATTTGTTTGTGGTAAGTTTTTCAAGAACTTTACAAAGTATCCACACCAAAAATGCCAAGAAATTAGGTCATGTTTCTCCTTTGAACTTGTGAACCTTCCAACCTTTCCTCCCTCTTTTGTACGTGTTCTTTCTTTTTTTGGCTTGCACATGTGCATATGTACACATGAATCAGTAACGAACGTCAGTAAGGTCAAACACAAGGAAAGAAATAAATCAGAAATGGGTGGGTTTATTGATATGATTATTGGCACTTATTTCCTTTTTGGCCCAATAACAAATTTTCCACCCATACACGGTATTGTGTGTGTAAACTGGAAACGTGTTCTCTGACAGAAGTCACGCAACATTTTTTAAATCAGGATCCAGTAAATTATCATTTTTCTTTTTTGGATACATAGTTTTTTTATACTGCAGGTTACAACAAAGACCAAAAAAGGCACAATAAATCATGCATACACTAATTAATCAGTTTCAGTATTGAGTTGAGCTAATATGGGAAAAGCAACAAATATGTCTTCAAGCTACGGTCCCAACATTGTCTTCATCACCAACAGCTAATATTGTATAAAACATCTTGTAGGCCACTATGCCTATTTTGTCTGAAACCCAGTGCAGAGACATCATGCACAAATACTATATATTCCTGCACCTAATTGTGCTTTCTCTGGACATAAATCTCTTAAATGAGCTGCAAGCACCACTAATAGCATTTAAATAGATTAAAGATGCACTGCTAACACTGCAATTCAACTAAAATACAAATCATATGTAGATTACATTTTTCACCGTATACAGTGTATAAACTGCTGTCTGGTGTGCTTGTAACAAGCTTATCCTTGCATATATCTTGAACAGTTCCCTAATCAAAACCACAAGTGTGGTTTGCGTCAGTCAGATGGTGATAAAAAGACAAATTTAAGCCAAGATACACTTGACAACACCCAGGTCTTTATATCAAATATCTACCAGAAACAAAAACAAAACTTAAAATAGGTCTGCTGTTGACATTTTTATCAGTCAGTTTTATTTGCTTCATGACTGTGGAACAAAAATCTGTTTAAATCTTTATTATAAAATGTGTGTATTCCCAAATCCAACTGTAATAATGCTGCAGCAGAGCATTGCTGGAAAAATGTGGAGCACTTCCACTTCCACTTCTCATGGTGGTTTCTAATACACATAATCAAAATAAATGCATTTCTGGAACAGAAATGATACCAAAACAATTTAAGAAAATTCTAAAAAAAAAAAAAAACCCAGATAGTTTTGAACGTGTTATGAAATTACTATGACGTGGTGAGAAACAAAAATGCTGTTTTTATGCTCCGTATCATTTTAGGAATTTTTATTATCAAAAAGAGGTGTGGAGAGCTTTACCTAAACCATTGTGGGTTCAAGGTCAAGAAAAATATTTTTTCACAGCTCTGGTGTTTTTGGTGCTACTGAGCCAGCTTATTAACTATGCTGAAATTATGTTTAGGAGATTGTTAATAGTTAATTATTCTATGGATTGTATTGGCAATTTGTTGCTAGGTGTAACATTCCTTAATTTGAAATTATCTTTCACCATCATGTAAATATGGAGGAAGACACATTTTGAAAACGTGTAATGAGGCAAATACAATACATATGCACGCTTTATTTTCACTTGGAAAAAAAACATTACATTTTAATTCAGCCCTTAGTGTATGAAAATGAAATACATTGTATGTCAAGTGTATAGAAATTAACACTTATGTCTTTGACAGTAAATAATGATTTATAATGTCAGTGTAGATAAAACCTCTTTCCCCAACCAAACCCACCTCACTTATGTCTTAGCCTTTGTCGACTTCACCATCACCATGAGCTGGACCATTGTAAACAAGCATTAATAGGGTGTGAGTGTGCTTTCAAGAACTTCTCAAATCCATGCAGCGTCATGTCACAATAGATTATAAGTTTGCCTAGGGAGGGCACTATATCAGTAAAAACCCCTTTTTACATTGTTGATCATTGATGACACATAGAGTATACCTGATACTGACAAATGTGTATATGGCCTAAACTCCAGATGGGATTAAACTGAGCTGCCAGTTCAGAGACAGTTATTGGAGGAGAAAAGAAATTAACCTGCTTCAGTGTAATGCTACAAGTTTATGGAGAAATACGCAGCGTTTGAACTACCTCAGCTTTATATCATCTGGATGATTAACTGAATATAGACAAAAATGAAAAAGTGGATTTACTTTGGATCCTGTAATTGGAAGAGGCTCACTACATTTCTTATAATCGTTACATTTGTGATCATCTTGGTCATCACATTGGGTGTCTTATTCACCGAAACAGGAGGTAAGTCTGGTATTTCTGTAATGTTTTTTTTGCTAAGCAGGTTACACAAAAGTTCATTCAACCATTCAAAAGGTTGTTTGTATTCAATATATGAATGATTTTGTAAATTTTTAATAGTTAAAAGTCCACTTCACTTCTTATTTTATCAGATGTATTTTTAGAAGCTTATCCAGAAATCTGTGTTAAATCCAAGCATTACTTGCAAAGTTTCAATTTCAAGAATTTCTTATTGCATCCTTATACTAATAAGTTATTACAGTTTTTAGTTGATGTATTAGTAGTTTTAGTTGATATTTTTAACAGCCAAAAAATAATTTTAGCTGAACAACTAATACTGATTGTTAGGTGTCATGTACTGTATCCATGGCAGACACTGAATGAAGTAATAAAACAATCATTACATAGACAAGAGTAGATATACGGCCCTTAGATATGTAAAAAAAAAAACATCCATCAGCCATAACATTTACACAGTCTGGTGGTTTTAACATAAAACTGATCTTTTAAACTTTTTTTTTGTCCTTTCGGCTTATCCCATGAGTTCAGGGCTGCCACAGCGGATCATTGTCCGCATGTTGATTTGGCAGTTTTTAACCCGTATCCCCCTTCTTGACGCAACCCTCCCCAAATTCTAAACATTATGATCTAATAAATGCTTACCAGCAGCTCTACCTTTACCAGAAGTGATCTTTGACGCTTATTATTTTCTTAAATACATTTTAATTTTGCCACATTTGCAATCGTTTAAATACCAGAATGTGCTTATGTGGTTATTTTATGATCATATATGCAACATAGTATATACATCACATATTTAACATCATATTTGTTGATTCAGCAGATTCAAAACACATCATCATCAGTCATGCTGGAAAGCAATTTTTTTTCATGGATATACATCCTAACATAAAAGCACGCTATGACTAATATGAATATGTAATATTTTACACAATATCCTTGTCATCAAAGGGAGGAATCCACTCAACTGAAGCATGGTTATCAAGGTTATCAATCTCCTCTCTAGTAAAACAAACACACTGTGAAGCAAAACATTTGAATGCCTTTGAAATCATACATTAAACATACGTAATGACACAACAGGATGGTGCTGGAATGATTACATTCTCTGCCTCCTGACCTGGTGTAGAATTAAAAAGAAACACTAACGTCGTAATAAACAACAATGAACAATATGAACAAACACCATGTTCCCCTTAACCCACAAAACACTGTGTACCCAGATGCCCCTATCGTGTGCATAATCTACCACTTCTTTTAAGGGGGGGAAGATAAGGGTTCTTCATTTAAAACAGACAATGTCGCCCGGAGTCCACTAAAAAGGTCATTGTTTATCTTAAGTGTAATTTCTGGAAAAGATTTGCAACTCGGATTCTGATCACTGTACATAGTGAAGTCATGACAATCATACTCAGGGAAACAATCAGGTTCGAACCCATGAGGCCCATGGATGTGGGTGTATTTGTGTGTCATCTGCATTGCCTTTTGCCGGGGTGCTGTTCCTCTCTGACGGGCCGCCCCCTCTCTCAGCTACCACACTTTATCCTTCCTATCTGGACGGTCTTTGTCCCAGTGACCTTTTTTCCCACAGTTACAGCATACATCTGGGTCAAACCAGTTCCATCTGTGTCCTCTGTATCATCTGGGGCCCCGTCTACCCTCTTCCGCACCTGCCAGAGCCTGCTAAAGTGGCATACAGTATAAGCTGAGCTGTCTCCAGCTTCTTTTGGCGTTGCTGTTTTTTTCTGCTCAGCCTGTCCCTTGAAAACCTCCCCTGCATGCTCTGCATGTCGAAGAATGCTGGCAGCCAGGTTGTTCTCCAGTCAATGCAGCTATTTTTTTACTGAATCAGCAATCTGTGGTTTGATTATGGTCCGAAAGGCATCTTTCAGATGGTTCTGGTATGGTGACATCTGTCCCTCTCCTAGAACTACTTGGAATACCTTCGTTGTCCTCCCTCTGGTCATGTCTCGTCCAGTGTTTAGCGTGAGAATTTGTCATCATGAATTGAGGTCAGCAGGGTTGATTCGTATCAGGTTATAGGTGCAGGCCCTCGTCTGCCTCAGCCAGTTTCTCCTCGTGTCCCTCAGCATGTGCTGGATTGTAGGGCGGTGGAGCTTTGGGAAGGCAGCCATCCAGATCAGAACTCAACTGATGAACCCAAGGCAAGGAAGGATAGACTTGGTTAGTGTGTGTTTGTAATTCATTTGATCTTATTTGTTTCTCATTTACATTATCAGAGTTTGGGTCATTTTGTGATTTCTTTCTTTCTTCAGTTCTTATTGTCCTTATTTCCCTCAGTTTTGTTCTTCTTCCAGTCTAATTTAAACCGGTTATTTTCATTTCACTTTTTATTGACTCTGTTAAGACAAAGTTAAGTCTTTGTCTTAACAGTGTCAATTGTCATTCTCTAAAACTCCCACTTTTTGGAAATCCCAATTTAACCCACTCATGAAGGTGATTATAAGTACATGAATAATTTTCTTTCATGAATGAACAAACAAGAGAAGAGAAGAGAAGTTTCTTTCTTATCTCCCCTGCACTAGATTTTGTCTTACACTTACATTTACACCGGCTAGTAAAATTACCCATGCTGTCAATCTCTTTTTCTTTCCTTGTAGTGCCTTTTGCTTGCACTGGCTGTAAACATCTGGGTTAGTGCCAGTTAGAAGTGATTACACAATAGCACAATATACAAATCACTTATACAAAACATTTATACTATGGTTTGTCTTTCGCTGGTGCTGGTACCGGTACCGGCACAACACTTAAGATAAGGTGCTTCCACCAACCTAGAAGCTACTGGTTCTAGACATACGTAGTGAGATGCTTTTTCCTTTGTTGCTGCTTATTTTCTCCTGGCTGTTTCTTCGTAAACAAGTCTGCGAGTGGTTTCCCTTGTAGAACAGCTTCTCAAACCTCAGGGAGGAATCTCTATGTTGGATGCATCCGCTGGAGTCCAACCCTCGAGCCTGATCCCACTTCGGACAGCAATTTCTGTTGTTGAAATAACATAATTTCACTCAAGTCTTTTGAGCTGTTTTATTATAAAAGTTTAAAGAACACAAAAAAGGAAATATAACAAGTTATATGTCACTACTCTCATGAGAGTAGTGACATATATGGTCAGAGTGATAGTAGCTGCACATTCTCACATATCTGCATGTCTGTCCCTCCAGACACTAAACAGAACACCACTGATTATGTGACACACTTTCAATCAAAAATTCAACAATTTCTACAACATTTACCACAATCAGTATCATAATTTTTGTAGAGCACTTTTACTTCGTACTTTAGGTAAAATGAGACCACTCTTGTTAATGTTGTGGCTGATCGGTGTATAGCCTAAACAATGTTTAAAAAGGGATAGTCATTTTTATTTAAGCTTTTTTTATTATACCAAATAGACACTACTAGAAACTACTGCCTAAATTCATATTCTCAATGTGAATGTGGCATTCTGTGCACATCTGTGTGTTGATTATAGATTATACTACATTCATACTACATCAGAGTTAAACCAAGCAACTCTCAAGTCCACCTAAGCTGGCCAGGGTACAGTACAGAGCAATACCACTAGTCAAAGGAAAGAGACAATGGGGTTCAAACATGGTTAGGCATAGTACAGATTGATGACTGTGAGTACACCCTAATAGTAACAAATCAAATTCTGCCAAAGCAACTTTTTTGAATAACATTGTTAACTTTGCAGACAGATTTAACTACGTATATGGTAAGTTTTGACATGAAAATTATATAAAATCACACTGATGAATCATGCACAGATATGGTCTTGTTTAACAGGAGATCAAAATGCAAAATCAAATCCACCTGATGAAACATCGAGGACACCACAGATGATGGACAACCAAGAAAGGCTATTAAATATAAATGTGACAAATAAACAAGCAAACGATTTGAAAACTAGATCAAAGTTAATGAACAAAAAACAACAATTTATGACAGAATCAAAGCATGACATTACTGGAATGTATGCTGTTATAAATACATCAACAAAATCGCCTATGCCCAATTCTGGATTATCAACAAGTCTTATGACAAAATCAGGAATCACAACGAAAGACAAACCCTCACTTCCTAAACAAAAATCGAAAGAGGCCAAAGAGGAATACACAGTTTTGCAGTTGTCTGCTACTGTTCCCACACAAGAGACTAGGGCTGTTACCTTGACCAGTGAGACCAAACATCCCTCATCATACTCTGCATTATCAACTGAAACTGAGACAAGGCCACTCACCACGACAAGCAAGTCAACAACACTGTCACCACACCCAGTCACTTCCACTGCCAGTGAGGAATCTACAGTTTCACAGTTGTCTGCTACTGTTCCCACAAAAGAAGCAACTTCACAGGCAAGAACAATTACAGCAAGCTTGAAACCACACTCTACAGCAGAGCCCAGCATTTCAAAAACAACTGGGGCCATTACATTGACCAGTGAGTCCAAACATCCCTCATCATCTTCTGCAATATCTACTGAAACTCAGACAAGGCCACTCACCACGACAAGCAAGTCAACAACATTGTCACCACAGCCAGTCACTTCCACTGCCAGTGAGGAGTCTACAGTTTCACAGTTGTCTGCTACTATTTCCACAAGTAAAGCAACATCACAGACAAGCACAATAACAGCAAGCTTGAAACCACACTCTACGGCAGAGCCCACTATTTCAAAAGAAACTAGGGCTGTTACCTTGACCAGTAAGTCTAAACATCCCTCATCATCCTCTGCATTATCTACTGAAACTCAGACAAGGCCACTCACCACGACAAGCAAGTCAACAACAGTGTCACCACACCCAGTCACTTCCACTGCCAGTGAAGAGTCTACAATTACACAGTTGTCTGCTACTGTTCCCACAAAAGAAGCAACATCACAGACAAGAACAATAACAGCAAGCTTGAAACCACACTCTACACCAGAGCCCACCATTTCAAAAGAGACTAGGGCCGTTACCCTAACCAGTGAGTCCAAACATCCTTCATCATCCTCTGCATTATCTATGGAAACTCAGACAAGGCCACTCACCACGACAAGCAAGTCAACAACATTGTCACCACACCCAGTCACTTCCACTACCAGTGAGGAATCTACAGTTTCACAGTTGTCTGCTACTGTTCCCACAAAAGAAGCAAAATCACAGACAAGAACAATAGATGCAAGCTTGAAACCACACTCTAGAGCAGAGCCCACCATTTCAAAAGAAACAAGGGCTGTTACCTTGACCAGTGAGTCTAAACATCCCTCATCATCCTCTGCATTATCTACTGAAACTCAGACAAGGCCA
Source organism: Channa argus (assembly GCF_033026475.1). NCBI lineage: Eukaryota > Metazoa > Chordata > Actinopteri > Anabantiformes > Channidae > Channa > Channa argus. The sequence goes on along the minus strand of NC_090201.1, from coordinate 17,627,915 downwards.
CTCACCACGACAAGCAAGTCAACAACATTGTCACCACAGCCAGTCAATTCCACTGCCAGTGAGGAATCTACAGTTTCACAGTTGTCTACTACTGTTCCCACAAAAGAAGCAAAATCACAGACAAGAACAATAGCAGCAAGCTTGAAACCACACTCTAGAGCAGAGCCCACCATTTCAAAAGAAACAAGGGCTGTTACCTTGACCAGTGAGTCTAAACATCCCTCATCATCCTCTGCATTATCTACTGAAACTGAGACAAGGCCATTCACCACGACAAGCAAGTCAACAACAGGGCCACCACAGCCAGTCACTTCCACTGCCAGTGAGGAATCTACAGTTTCACAGTTGTCTGCTACTGTTCCCACAATAGAAGCAACATCACAGACAAGAACAATAACAGCAAGCTTGAAACCACACTCTAGAGCAGAGCCCACCATTTCAAAAGAAACTGGGGCCATTACATTGACCACTGAGTCCAAACATCCCTCATCATCCTCTGCATTATCTACTGAAACTCAGACAAGGCCACTCACCACGAAGAACAAGTCAACAACAGTGTCACCACACCCAGTCACTTCCACTGCCACTGAGAAATCCACAGTTTCACAGTTGTCTGCTACCATTTCCACAAGTGAAGCAACATCACAGACAAGCACAATAACAGCAAGCTTGAAACCACACTCTACAGCAGAGCCCACTATTTCAAAAGAAACTAGGGCTGTTACCTTGAACGGTGAGTACAAACATCCTTCAATATCATCTGCATTATCTACGGAAACTCAGACAAGGCCACTCACCACGACAAGCAAGTCAACAACATTGCCACCACAGCCAGTCACTTCCACTGCCAGTGAGGAATCTACAGTTTCACAGTTGTCTGCTACTATTCACACAAAAGAAGCAACATCACAGACAAGAACAATAACAGCAAGCTGGAAACCAGAATCTACAACAGAGCCCACCATTTCAAAAGAAACAAGGGCTGTTACCTTGACCAGTGAGTATAAACATCCCTCATCATCCTCTGCATTATCTACTGAAACTCAGACAAGGACACTCACCACGACAAGCAGGTCAACAACATTGTCACCACACCCAGTCACTTCCACTGAAAGTGAAGAGTCTACAATTACACAGTTGTCTGCTACTGTTCCCACAAAAGAAGCAATATCACAGACAAAAACAATAACAGCAAGTTTGAAACCACACTCTACAGCAGAGCCCACCATTTCAAAAGAAACTAGGGCCAATACATTGACCAGTGAGTCCAAACATCCTTCATCATCCTCTGCATTATCTACTGAAACTCAGACAAGGCCACTCACCACGACAAGCAAGTCAACAACAGTGTCACCACAGCCAGTCACTTCCACTGCCATTGAGGAATCTACAGTTTCACAGTTGTCTACTACTGTTCCCACAAAAGAAGCAACATCACAGACAAGAACAATAACAGCAAGCTTGAAACCACATTCTACAGCAGAGCCCACCATTTCAAAAGAGACTAGGGCCGTTACCCTGACCAGTGAGTCCAAACATCCTTCATCATCCTCTGCATTATCTACTGAAACTCAGACAAGGCCAATCACAACGACAAGCAAGTCAACAACAGTGTCACCACAGCCAGTCACTTCCACTGCCATTGAGGGATCTACAGTTTCACAGTTGTCTGCTACTGTTCCCACAAAAGAAGCCACATCACAGACAAGAACAATAACACCAAGCTTGAAACCACACTCTACAGCAGAGCCCACCATTTCAAAAGAGACTAGGGCCGTTACCCTGACCAGTGAGTCCAAACATCCTTCATCATCCTCTGCATTATCTACTGAAACTCAGACAAGGCCACTCACCACGACAAGCAAGTCAACAACAGTGTCACCACAGCGGGTCACTTCCACTGCCATTGAGGAATCTACAGTTTCACAGTTGTCTGCTACTGTTCCCACAAAAGAAACAACATCACAGACAAGAACAATAACAGCAAGCTTGAAACCACACTCTACAGCAGAGCCCACCATTTCAAAAGAAACTAGGGCCATTACATTAACCAGTGAGTCCAAACATCCCTCATCATCCTCTGCATTATCTACTGAAACTCAGACAAGGCCACTCACCACGACAAGCAAGTCAACAACAGTATCACCACAGCCAGTCACTTCCACTGCCATTGAGAAATCCACAGTTTCACAGTTGTCTGCTACTATTTCCACAAGGGAAGAAACATCACAAACAATAACAATAACAGCAAGCTTGAAACCACACTCTACAGCAGAGTCGACCATTTCAAAAGAAACTAGGACCATTACATTGACCAGTGAATCCAACCATCCCTCATCATCTTCTGCATTATCTACTGAAACTCAGACAAGGCCACTCACCACGACAAGCAAGTTAAAAACATTGTCACCACACCCAGTCACTTCCAATGCCAGTGAGGCATCTTCATTTTCACAGATGTCTGCTACTGTTCCCACAAAACAAGCAACATCACAGACAAGAACAATAACAGCAAGCTTGAAACCACACTCTACAGCAGAGCCCACCATTTCAAAAGAGACTAGGGCCGTTACCCTGACCACTGAGTCCAAACATCCTTCATCATCCTCTGCATTATCTACTGAAACTAAGACAAGGCCACTCACCACGACAAGCAAGTCAACAACAGTGTCACCACAGCCAGTCACTTCCACTGCCATTGAGGAATCTACAGTTTCACAGTTGTCTGCTACTGTTCCCACAAAAGAAACAACATCACAGACAAGAACAATAACAGCAAGCTTGAAACCACATTCTACAGCAGAGCCCACCATTTCAAAAGAGACTAGGGCTGTTACCCTGACCAGTGAGTCCAAACATCCTTCATCATCCTCTGCATTATCTACTGAAACTCAGACAAGGCCACTCACCACGACAAGCAAGTCAACAACAGTATCACCACAGCCAGTCACTTCCACTGCCATTGAGAAATCCACAGTTTCACAGTTGTCTGCTACTGTTCCCACAAAAGAAACAACATCACAGACAAGAACAATAACAGCAAACTTGAAACCACACTTGTCAGCAGAGCCCACCATTTCAAAAGAGACTAGGGCCATTACATTGACCAGTAAATCCGACCATCCCTCATCATCTTCTGCATTATCTACTGAAACTCAGACAAGGCCACTCACCATGACAAGCAAGTTAACAACATTGTCACCACACCCAGTCACTTCCACTGCCAGTGAAGAATCCACAGTTTCACAGTTGTCTGCTACTGTTCCCACAAAAGAAGCAACATCACAGACAAGAACAATAACAGCAAACTTGAAACCACACTCTACAGCAGACCCCACCATTTCAAAAGAAACTAGGGCCATTACATTAACCAGTGAGTCCAAACATCCCTCATCATCCGCTGCATTATCTACTGAAACTCAGACAAGGCCACTCACCACGACAAGCAAGTCAACAACAGTGTCACCACAGCCAGTCAATTCCACTGCCATTGAGGAATCCACAGTTTCACAGTTGTCTGCTACTGTTCCCACAAAAGAAGCAACATCACAGACAAGAACAATAACAGCAAGCTTGAAACCATACTCTACAGTAGAGCCCACCATTTCAAAAGACACTACGGCCGTTACCCTGACCAGTGAGTCCAAACATCCTTCATTATCCTCTGCATTATCTACTGAAACTCAGACAAGGCCACTCACCACGACAAGCAAGTCAACAACAGTATCACCACAGCCAATCACTTCCACTGCCATTGAGGAATCCACAGTTTCACAGTTGTCTGCTACTGTTCCCACAAAAGAAACAACATCACAGACAAGAACAATAACAGCAAGCTTGAAACCACACTTTTCATCAGAGCCCACCATTTCAAAAGAGACTAGGGCCATTACATTGACCAGTAAATCCGACCATCCCTCATCATCTTCTGCATTATCTACTGAAACTCAGACAAGGCCACTCACCATGACAAGCAAGTTAAAAACATTGTCACCACACCCAGTCACTTCCACTGCCAGTGAAGAATCCACAGTTTCACAGTTGTCTGCTACTGTTCCCACAAAAGAAACAACATCACAGACAAGATCAATAACAGCAAGCTTGAAACCACACTCTACAGCAGAGCCCACCATTTCAAAAGAAACTAGGGCCATTACATTAACCAGTGAGTCCAAACATCCTTCATCATCCTCTGCATTATCTACTGAAACTCAGACAAGGCCACTCACCACGACAAGCAAGTCAACAACAGTATCACCACAGCCAATCACTTCCACTGCCATTGAGGAATCCACAGTTTCACAGTTGTCTGCTACTATTTCCACAAGGGAAGCAACATCTCAGACAAGAACAATAACAGCAAGCTTGAAACCACACTCTACAGCAGAGCCCACCATTTCAAAAGAAACTAGGACCTTTACATTGACCAGTAAATCCAACCATCCCTCATCATCTTCTGCATTATCTACTGAAACTCAGACAAGGCCACTCACCACGACAAGCAAGTTAAAAACATTGTCACCACACCCAGTCACTTCCACTGCCAGTGAGGCATCTACATTTTCACAGATGTCTGCTACTGTTCCCGCAAAAGAAGCAACATCACAGACAAGAACAATAACAGCAAGCTTGAAACCACACTCTACAGCAGAGCCCACCATTTCAAAAGAAACTAGGGCCGTTACCCTGACCAGTGAGTCCAAACATCCCTCATCATCCTCTGCATTATCTACTGAAACTCAGACAAGGCCAATCACCACGACAAGCAAGTCAACAACATTGTCACCACACCCAGTCACTTCCACTGCCATTGAGGAATCTACAGTTTCACAGTTGTCTGCTACTGTTCCCACAAAAGAAGCAACATCACAGACAAGAACAATAACAGCAAACTTGAAACCACACTCTACAGCAGACCCCACCATTTCAAAAGAAACTAGGGCCATTACATTAACCAGTGAGTCCAAACATCCCTCATCATCCGCTGCATTATCTACTGAAACTCAGACAAGGCCACTCACCACGACAAGCAAGTCAACAACAGTGTCACCACAGCCAGTCAATTCCACTGCCATTGAGGAATCCACAGTTTCACAGTTGTCTGCTACTGTTCCCACAAAAGAAGCAACATCACAGACAAGAACAATAACAGCAAGCTTGAAACCATACTCTACAGCAGAGCCCACCATTTCAAAAGAGACTACGGCCGTTACCCTGACCAGTGAGTCCAAACATCCTTCATTATCCTCTGCATTATCTACTGAAACTCAGACAAGGCCACTCACCACGACAAGCAAGTCAACAACAGTATCACCACAGCCAATCACTTCCACTGCCATTGAGGAATCCACAGTTTCACAGTTGTCTGCTACTATTTCCACAAGGGAAGCAACATCTCAGACAAGAACAATAACAGCAAGCTTGAAACCACACTCTACAGCAGAGCCCACCATTTCAAAAGAAACTAGGGCCATTACATTAACCAGTGAGTCCAAACATCCCTCATCATCCTCTGCATTATCTACTGAAACTCAGACAAGGCCACTCACCACGACAAGCAAGTCAACAACAGTGTCACCACAGCCAGTCAATTCCACTTCCATTGAGGAATCCACAGTTTCACAGTTGTCTGCTACTGTTCCCACAAAAGAAGCAACATCACAGACAAGAACAATAACAGCAAGCTTGAAACCACACTCTACAGCAGAGCCCACCATTTCAAAAGAGACTAGGGCCGTTACCCTGACCAGTGAGTCCAAACATCCTTCATCATCCTCTGCATTATCTACTGAATCTCAGACAAGGCCACTCACCACGACAAGCAAGTCAACAACATTGTCACCACACCCAGTCACTTCCGCTGCCAGTGAAGAATCCACAGTTTCACATTTGTCTGCTACTGTTCCCACAAAAGAAACAACATCACAAACAAGATCAATAACAGCAAGCTTGAAACCACACTCTACAGCAGAGCCCACCATTTCAAAAGAGACTAGGGCCATTACATTGACCAGTAAATCCGACCATCCCTCATCATCTTCTACATTATCTACTAAAACTCAGAGAAGGCCAATCACCACGACAAGCAAGTCAACAACATTGTCACCACACCCAGTCACTTCCACTGCCAGTGAAGAATCCACAGTTTCACAGTTGTCTGCTACTGTTCCCACAAAAGAAACAACATCACAGACAAGATCAATAACAGCAAGCTTGAAACCACACTCTACAGCAGAGCCCACCATTTCAAAAGAAACTAGGGCCATTACATTAACCAGTGAGTCCAAACATCCCTCATCATCCTCTGCATTATCTACTGAAACTCAGACAAGGCCACTCACCACGACAAGCAAGTCAAAAACATTGTCACCACACCCAGTCACTTCCACTGCCAGTGAGGAGTCTACAGTTTCACAGTTGTCTGCTACTATTTCCACAAGGGAAGTTACATCACAGACAATAACAATAACAGAAAGCTTGAAACCACACTCTACAGCAGAGCCCACCATTTCAAAAGAAACTAGAACCATTACATTGACCAGTGAATCCAACCATCCCTCATCATCTTCTGCATTATCTACTGAAACTCAGACAAGGCCACTCACCACGACAAGCAAGTTAAAAACATTGTCACCACACCCAGTCACTTCCACAGCCAGTGAGGCATCTACATTTTCACAGATGTCTGCTACTGTTCCCGCAAAAGAAGCAACATCACAGACAAGAACAATAACAGCAAGCTTGAAACCACACTCTACAGCAGAGCCCACCATTTCAAAAGAAACTAGGGCCGTTACCCTGACTAGTGAGTCCAAAAATCCTTCATCATCCTCTGCATTATCTACTGAAAGTCAGACAAGGCCAATCACCACGACAAGCAAGTCAACAACATTGTCACCACACCCAGTCACTTCCACTGCCATTGAGGAATCTACAGTTTCACAGTTGTCTGCTACTGTTCCCACAAAAGAAGCAACATCACAGACAAGAACAATAACAGCAAGCTTGAAACCACACTCTACAGCAGAGCCCACCATTTCAAAAGAAACTAGGGCCGTTACCCTGACTAGTGAGTCCAAACATCCTTCATCATCCTCTGCATTATCTACTGAAACTCAGACAAGGCCAATCACCACGACAAGCAAGTCAACAACATTGTCACCACACCCAGTCACTTCCGCTGCCATTGAGGAATCTACAGTTTCACAGTTGTCTGCTACTGTTCCCACAAAAGAAGCAACATCACAGACAAGAACAATAACAGCAAGCTTGAAACCACACTCTACAGCAGACCCCACCATTTCAAAAGAAACTAGGGCCATTACATTAACCAGTGAGTCCAAACATCCCTCATCATCCGCTGCATTATCTACTGAAACTCAGACAAGGCCACTCACCACGACAAGCAAGTCAACAACAGTGTCACCACAGCAAGTCAATTCCACTGCCATTGAGGAATCCACAGTTTCACAGTTGTCTGCTTCTGTTCCCACAAAAGAAGCAACATCACAGACAAGAACAATAACAGCAAGCTTGAAACCACACTCTACAGCAAAGCCCACCATTTCAAAAGAGACTACGGCCGTTACCCTGACCAGTGAGTCCAAACATCCTTCATCATCCTCTGCATTATCTACTGAAACTCAGACAAGGCCACTCACCACGACAAGCAAGTCAAAAACATTGTCACCACACCCAGTCACTTCCACTGCCAGTGAGGAGTCTACATTTTCACAGATGTCTGCTACTGTTCCCGCAAAAGAAGCAACATCACAGACAAGAACAATAACAGCAAGCTTGAAACCACACTCTACAGCAGAGCCCACCATTTCAAAAGAAACTAGGGCCGTTACCCTGACCAGTGAGTCCAAACATCCCTCATCATCCTCTGCATTATCTACTGAAACTCAGACAAGGCCAATCACCACGACAAGCAAGTCAACAACATTGTCACCACACCCAGTCACTTCCACTGCCATTGAGGAATCTACAGTTTCACAGTTGTCTGCTACTGTTCCCACAAAAGAAGCAACATCACAGACAAGAACAATAACAGCAAACTTGAAACCACACTCTACAGCAGACCCCACCATTTCAAAAGAAACTAGGGCCATTACATTAACCAGTGAGTCCAAACATCCCTCATCATCCGCTGCATTATCTACTGAAACTCAGACAAGGCCACTCACCACGACAAGCAAGTCAACAACAGTGTCACCACAGCCAGTCAATTCCACTGCCATTGAGGAATCCACAGTTTCACAGTTGTCTGCTACTGTTCCCACAAAAGAAGCAACATCACAGACAAGAACAATAACAGCAAGCTTGAAACCATACTCTACAGCAGAGCCCACCATTTCAAAAGAGACTACGGCCGTTACCCTGACCAGTGAGTCCAAACATCCTTCATTATCCTCTGCATTATCTACTGAAACTCAGACAAGGCCACTCACCACGACAAGCAAGTCAACAACAGTATCACCACAGCCAATCACTTCCACTGCCATTGAGGAATCCACAGTTTCACAGTTGTCTGCTACTATTTCCACAAGGGAAGCAACATCTCAGACAAGAACAATAACAGCAAGCTTGAAACCACACTCTACAGCAGAGCCCACCATTTCAAAAGAAACTAGGGCCATTACATTAACCAGTGAGTCCAAACATCCCTCATCATCCTCTGCATTATCTACTGAAACTCAGACAAGGCCACTCACCACGACAAGCAAGTCAACAACAGTGTCACCACAGCCAGTCAATTCCACTTCCATTGAGGAATCCACAGTTTCACAGTTGTCTGCTACTGTTCCCACAAAAGAAGCAACATCACAGACAAGAACAATAACAGCAAGCTTGAAACCACACTCTACAGCAGAGCCCACCATTTCAAAAGAGACTAGGGCCGTTACCCTGACCAGTGAGTCCAAACATCCTTCATCATCCTCTGCATTATCTACTGAATCTCAGACAAGGCCACTCACCACGACAAGCAAGTCAACAACATTGTCACCACACCCAGTCACTTCCGCTGCCAGTGAAGAATCCACAGTTTCACATTTGTCTGCTACTGTTCCCACAAAAGAAACAACATCACAAACAAGATCAATAACAGCAAGCTTGAAACCACACTCTACAGCAGAGCCCACCATTTCAAAAGAGACTAGGGCCATTACATTGACCAGTAAATCCGACCATCCCTCATCATCTTCTGCATTATCTACTAAAACTCAGAGAAGGCCAATCACCACGACAAGCAAGTCAACAACATTGTCACCACACCCAGTCACTTCCACTGCCAGTGAAGAATCCACAGTTTCACAGTTGTCTGCTACTGTTCCCACAAAAGAAACAACATCACAGACAAGATCAATAACAGCAAGCTTGAAACCACACTCTACAGCAGAGCCCACCATTTCAAAAGAGACTAGGGCCATTACATTGACCAGTAAATCCGACCATCCCTCATCATCTTCTGCATTATCTACTGAAACTCAGACAAGGCCACTCACCACGACAAGCAAGTCAACAACATTGTCACCACAGCCAGTCACTTCCACTGCCAGTGAGGAGTCTACAGTTTCACAGTTGTCTGCTACTATTTCCACAAGTAAAGCAACATCACAGACAAGCACAATAACAGCAAGCTTGAAACCACACTCTACGGCAGAGCCCACTATTTCAAAAGAAACTAGGGCTGTTACCTTGACCAGTAAGTCTAAACATCCCTCATCATCCTCTGCATTATCTACTGAAACTCAGACAAGGCCACTCACCACGACAAGCAAGTCAAAAACATTGTCACCACACCCAGTCACTTCCACTGCCAGTGAGGAGTCTACAGTTTCACAGTTGTCTGCTACTATTTCCACAAGGGAAGTTACATCACAGACAATAACAATAACAGAAAGCTTGAAACCACACTCTACAGCAGAGCCCACCATTTCAAAAGAAACTAGAACCATTACATTGACCAGTGAATCCAACCATCCCTCATCATCTTCTGCATTATCTACTGAAACTCAGACAAGGCCACTCACCACGACAAGCAAGTTAAAAACATTGTCACCACACCCAGTCACTTCCACAGCCAGTGAGGCATCTACATTTTCACAGATGTCTGCTACTGTTCCCGCAAAAGAAGCAACATCACAGACAAGAACAATAACAGCAAGCTTGAAACCACACTCTACAGCAGAGCCCACCATTTCAAAAGAAACTAGGGCCGTTACCCTGACTAGTGAGTCCAAACATCCTTCATCATCCTCTGCATTATCTACTGAAACTCAGACAAGGCCAATCACCACGACAAGCAAGTCAACAACATTGTCACCACACCCAGTCACTTCCGCTGCCATTGAGGAATCTACAGTTTCACAGTTGTCTGCTACTGTTCCCACAAAAGAAGCAACATCACAGACAAGAACAATAACAGCAAGCTTGAAACCACACTCTACAGCAGACCCCACCATTTCAAAAGAAACTAGGGCCATTACATTAACCAGTGAGTCCAAACATCCCTCATCATCCCCTGCATTATCTACTGAAACTCAGACAAGGCCACTCACCACGACAAGCAAGTCAAAAACATTGTCACCACACCCAGTCACTTCCACTGCCAGTGAGGAGTCTACAGTTTCACAGTTGTCTGCTACTGTTCCCACAAAAGAAGCAACATCACAGACAAGAACAATAACAGCAAGCTTGAAACCACACTCTACAGCAGAGCCCACCATTTCAAAAGAGACTAGGGCCATTACATTGACCAGTAAATCCGACCATCCCTCATCATCTTCTGCCTTATCTACTGAAACTCAGACGAGGCCAATCACCACGACAAGCAAGTTAAAAACATTGTCACCACACCCAGTCACTTCCGCTGCCAGTGAGGCATCTACATTTTCACAGATGTCTGCTACTGTTCCCGCAAAAGAAGCAACATCACAGACAAGAACAATAACACCAAGCTTGAAACCACACTCTACAGAAGAGCCCACCATTTCAAAAGACACTAGGGCCGTTACCCTGACCAGTGAGTCCAAACATCCCTCATCATCTTCTGCATTATCTACTGAAACTCAGACAAGGCCACTCACCACGACAAGCAAGTCAACAACAGTATCACCACAGCCAGTCACTTCCACTGCCATTGAGGAATCCACAGTTTCACAGTTGTCTGCTACTATTTCCACAAGGGAAGCAACATCACAGACAAGAACAATAACAGCAAGCTTGAAACCACACTCTACAGCAGAGCCCACCATTTCAAAAGAAACTAGGGCCATTACATTAACCAGTGAGTCCAAACATTCCTCATCATCCTTTGCATTATCTACGGAAACTCAGACAAGGCCACTCACCACGACAAGCAAGTCAAAAACAGTGTCACTACAGCCAGTCACTTCCACTGCCAGTGAAGAATCCACAGTTTCACAGTTGTCTGCTACTGTTCCCACAAAAGAAACAACATCACAGACAAGAACAATAACAGCAAGCTTGAAACCACACTCTACAGCAGAGCCCACCATTTCAAAAGAGACTAGGGCCGTTACCCTGACCAGTGAGTCCAAACATCCTTCATCATCCTCTGCATTATCTACTGAAACTCAGACAAGGCCAATCATCACGACAAGCAAGTCAACAACATTGTCACCACACCCAGTCACTTCCACTGCCAGTGAAGATTCCACAGTTTCACAGTTGTCTGCTACTGTTCCCACAAAACAAGCAACATCACAGACAAGAACAATAACAGCAAGCTTGAAACCACACTCTACAGCAGAGCCCACCATTTCAAAAGAGACTAGGGCCATTACATTGACCAGTAAATCCGACCATCCCTCATCATCTTCTGCATTATCTACTGAAACTCAGACAAGGCCACTCACCACGACAAGCAAGTCAACAACACTATCACAACAGCCAGTTACTTCCACTGCCAGTGAGGAATCCACAGTTTCACAGTTGTCTGCTACTGTTCCCACAAAACAAGCAACATCACAGACAAGAACAATAACAGCAAGCTTGAAACCACACTCTACAGCAGAGCCCACCATTTCAAAAGAGACTAGGGCCATTACATTGACCAGTAAATCCGACCATCCCTCATCATCTTCTGCATTATCTACTGAAACTCAGACAAGGCCACTCACCCCGACAAGCAAGTTAAAAACATTGTCACCACACCCAGTCACTTCCGCTGCCAGTGAGGCATCTACAGTTTCACAGTTTTCTGTTACTGTTCCCACAAGGGAAGCAACATCACAGACAAGAACAAAAACAGCAAGCTTGAAACCACACTCTACAGCAGAGCCCACCATTTCAAAAGAAACTAGGGCCATTACATTGACCAGTGAATCCAACCATCCCTCATCATCTTCTGCATTATCTACTGAAACTCAGACAAGGCCACTCACCACGACAAGCAAGTCAACAACAGTGTCACCACAGCTAGTCACTTCCACTGCCATTGAGGAATCTACAGTTTCACAGTTGTCTGCTACTGTTCCCACAAAAGAAACAACATCACAGACAAGAACAATAACAGCAAGCTTGAAACCACACTCTACAGCAGAGCCGACCATTTCAAAAGAAACTAGGGCCATTATATTAACCAGTGAGTCCAAACATCCCTCATCATTCTCTGCATTATCTACTGAAACTCAGACAAGGCCAATCACCACGACAAGCAAGTCAACAACGGTGTCACCACACCCAGTCACTTCCACTGCCATTGAGGAATCTACAGTTTCACAGTTGTCTGCTACCTTTCCCACAAAAGAAGCAACATCACAGACAAGAACAATAACAGCAAGCTTGAAACCACACTCTACAGCAGACCCCACCATTTCAAAAGAAACTAGGGCCATTACATTAACCAGTGAGTCCAAACATCCCTCATCATCCGCTGCATTATCTACTGAAACTCAGACAAGGCCACTCACCACGACAAGCAAGTCAACAACAGTGTCACCACAGCCAGTCAATTCCACTGCCATTGAGGAATCCACAGTTTCACAGATGTCTGCTACTGTTCCCGCAAAAGAAGCAACATCACAGACAAGAACAATAACAGCAAGCTTGAAACCACACTCTACAGCAGAGCCCACCATTTCAAAAGAGACTACGGCCGTTACCCTGACCAGTGAGTCCAAACATCCTTCATCATCCTCTGCATTATCTACTGAAACTCAGACAAGGCCACTCACCACGACAAGCAAGTCAACAACAGTATCACCACAGACAGTCACTTCCACTGCCATTGAGGAATCCACAGTTTCACAGTTGTCTGCTACTATTTCCACAAGGGAAGCAACATCACAGACAATAACAATAACACCAAGCTTGAAACCACACTCTACAGCAGAGCCCACCATTTCAAAAGAAACTAGGGCCGTTACCCTGACTAGTGAGTCCAAACATCCCTCATCATTCTCTGCATTATCTACTGAAACTCAGACGAGGCCACTCACCACGACAAGCAAGTCAACAACAGTGTCACCACATGCAGTCACTTCCACTGCCAGTGAGGAATCCACAGTTTCACAGATGTCTGCTACTGTTCCCACAAAAGAAACAACATCACAGACAAGAACAATAACAGCAAGCTTGAAACCACACTCTACAGCAGAGCCCACCATTTCAAAAGAAACTAGGGCCATTACATTAACCAGTGAGTCCAAACATCCCTCATCATTCTCTGCATTATCTACTGAAACTCAGACAAGGAAACTCACCACGACAAGCAAGTCAACAACAGTATCACCACGCCCAGTCACTTCCACTGCCAGTGAGGCATCTACATTTTCACAGATGTCTGCTACTTTTCCCGCAAAAGAAGCAACACCACAGACAAGAACAATAACACCAAGCTTGAAACCACACTCTACAGCAGAGCCCACCATTTCAAAAGAGACTAGGGCCATTACATTGACCAGTAAATCCGACCATCCCTCATCATCTTCTGCATTATCTACTGAAACTCAGACAAGGCCACTCACCACGACAAGCAAGTTAAAAACATTGTCACCACACCCAGTCACTTCCGCTGCCAGTGAGGCATCTACAGTTTCACAGTTGTCTGTTACTGTTCCCACAAGGGAAGCAACATCACAGACAAGAACAATAACAGCAAGCTTGAAACCACACTCTACAGCAGAGCCCACCATTTCAAAAGAAACTAGGGCCATTACATTAACCAGTGAGTCCAAACATCCCTCATCATCCTCTGCATTATCTACTGAAACTCAGACAAGGCCACTCACCACGACAAGCAAGTCAACAACAGTGTCACCACAGCCAGTCACTTCCACTGCCATTGAGGAATCTACAGTTTCACAGTTGTCTGCTACTGTTCCCACAAAAGAAGCAACATCACAGACAAGAACAATAACAGCAAGCTTGAAACCACACTCTACAGCAGAGCCCACCATTTCAAAAGAGACTAGGGCCGTTACCCTGACCAGTGAGTCCAAACATCCTTCATCATCCTCTGCATTATCTACTGAAACTCAGACAGGGCCACTCACCACGATAAGCAAGTCAACAACAGTGTCACCACAGCCAGTCACTTCCACTGCCATTGAGGAATCTACAGTTTCACAGTTGTCTGCTACTGTTTCCACAAAAGAAACAACATCACAGACAAGAACAATAACAGCAAGCTTGAAACCACACTCTACAGCAGAGCCCACCATTTCAAAAGAAACTAGGGCCATTACATTAACCAGTGAGTCCAAACATCCCTCATCATCCTCTGCATTATCTACTGAAACTCAGACAAGGCCACTCACCACGACAAGCAAGTCAACAACAGTATCACCACAGCCAGTCACTTCCACTGCCATTGAGGAATCCACAGTTTCACAGTTGTCTGCTACTATTTCCACAAGGGAAGCAACATCACAGACAAGAACAATAACAGCAAGCTTGAAACCACACTCTACAGCAGAGCCCACCATTTCAAAAGAGACTAGGGCCATTACATTGACCAGTAAATCCGACCATCCCTCATCAT
Source organism: Channa argus (assembly GCF_033026475.1). Lineage (NCBI taxonomy): Eukaryota > Metazoa > Chordata > Actinopteri > Anabantiformes > Channidae > Channa > Channa argus. The sequence goes on along the minus strand of NC_090201.1, from coordinate 17,612,902 downwards.
CTTCTGCTTTATCTACTGAAACTCAGACAAGGCCAATCACCACGAAAAGCAAGTTAAAAACATTGTCACCACACCCAGTCACTTCCGCTGCCAGTGAGGCATCTACATTTTCACAGATGTCTGCTACTGTTCCCGCAAAAGAAACAACATCACAGACAAGAACAATAACACCAAGCTTGAAACCACACTCTACAGCAGAGCCCACCATTTCAAAAGAGACTAGGGCCGTTACCCTGACCAGTGAGTCCAAACATCCTTCATCATCTTCTGCATTATCTACTGAAACTCAGACAAGGCCACTCACCACGACAAGCAAGTCAACAACAGTATCACCACAGCCAGTCACTTCCACTGCCATTGAGGAATCCACAGTTTCACAGTTGTCTGCTCCTATTTCCACAAGGGAAGCAACATCAAAGACAATAACAATAACAGCAAGCTTGAAACCACACTCTACAGCAGAGCCCACCAATTCAAAAGAGACTAGGGCCATTACATTGACCAGTAAATCCGACCATCCCTCATCATCTTCTGCATTATCTACTGAAACTCAGACAAGGCCACTCACCACGACAAGCAAGTTAAAAACATTGTCACCACACCCAGTCACTTCCGCTGCCAGTGAGGCATCTACAGTTTCACAGTTGTCTGTTACTGTTCCCACAAGGGAAGCAACATCACAGACAAGAACAATAACAGCAAGCCTGAAACCACACTCTACAGCAGAGCCCACCATTTCAAAAGAAACTAGGGCCATTACATTGACCAGTGAATCCAACCATCCCTCATCATCCTCTGCATTATCTACTGAAACTCAGACAAGGCCACTCACCACGACAAGCAAGTCAACAACAGTATCACCACAGCCAGTCACTTCCACTGCCATTGAGGAATCCACTGTTTCACAGTTGTCTGCTACTATTTCCACAAGGGAAGCAACATCACAGACAAGAACAATAACAGCAAGCTTGAAACCACACTCTACAGCAGAGCCCACCATTTCAAAAGAGACTAGGGCCATTACATTGACCAGTAAATCCGACCATCCCTCATCATCTTCTGCATTATCTACTGAAACTCAGACAAGGCCAATCACCACGACAAGCAAGTTAAAAACATTGTCACCACACCCAGTCACTTCCGCTGCCAGTGAGGCATCTACATTTTCACAGATGTCTGCTACTGTTCCCGCAAAAGAAGCAACATCACAGACAAGAACAATAACAGCAAGCTTGAAACCACACTCTACAGCAGAGCCCACCATTTCAAAAGAAACAAGGGCCATTACATTAACCAGTGAGTCCAAACATCCCTCATCATTCTCTGCATTGTCTACTGAAACTCAGACAAGGCCACTCACCACGACAAGCAAGTCAACTACAGTATCACCACAGCCAGTCACTTCCACTGCCATTGAAGAATCCACAGTTTCACAGTTATCTGCTACTGTTCCCACAAAAGAAGCAACATCACAGACAAGAACAATAACACCAAGCTTGAAACCACACTCTACAGCAGAGCCCACCATTTCAAAAGAGACTACGGCCGTTACCCTGACCAGTGAGTCCAAACATCCCTCATCATTCTCTGCATTATCTACTGAAACTCAGACAAGGAAACTCACCACGACAAGCAAGTCAACAACAGTATCACCACGCCCAGTCACTTCCACTGCCAGTGAGGCATCTACATTTTCACAGATGTCTGCTACTGTTCCCGCAAAAGAAGCAACACCACAGACAAGAACAATAACACCAAGCTTGAAACCACACTCTACAGCAGAGCCCACCATTTCAAAAGAGACTAGGGCCATTACATTGACCAGTAAATCCGACCATCCCTCATCATCTTCTGCATTATCTACTGAAACTCAGACAAGGCCACTCACCACGACAAGCAAGTTAAAAACATTGTCACCACACCCAGTCACTTCCGCTGCCAGTGAGGCATCTACAGTTTCACAGTTGTCTGTTACTGTTCCCACAAGGGAAGCAACATCACAGACAAGAACAATAACAGCAAGCTTGAAACCACACTCTACAGCAGAGCCCACCATTTCAAAAGAAACTAGGGCCATTACATTAACCAGTGAGTCCAAACATCCCTCATCATCCTCTGCATTATCTACTGAAACTCAGACAAGGCCACTCACCACGACAAGCAAGTCAACAACAGTGTCACCACAGCCAGTCACTTCCACTGCCATTGAGGAATCTACAGTTTCACAGTTGTCTGCTACTGTTCCCACAAAAGAAGCAACATCACAGACAAGAACAATAACAGCAAGCTTGAAACCACACTCTACAGCAGAGCCCACCATTTCAAAAGAAACTAGGGCCATTACATTAACCAGTGAGTCCAAACATCCCTCATCATCCTCTGCATTATCTACTGAAACTCAGACAAGGCCACTCACCACGACAAGCAAGTCAACAACAGTGTCACCACAGCCAGTCACTTCCACTGCCATTGAGGAATCCACAGTTTCACAGTTGTCTGCTACTATTTCCACAAGGGAAGCAACATCACAGACAAGAACAATAACAGCAAGCTTGAAACCACACTCTACAGCAGAGCCCACCATTTCAAAAGAGACTAGGGCCATTACATTGACCAGTAAATCCGACCATCCCTCATCATCTTCTGCTTTATCTACTGAAACTCAGACAAGGCCAATCACCACGAAAAGCAAGTTAAAAACATTGTCACCACACCCAGTCACTTCCGCTGCCAGTGAGGCATCTACATTTTCACAGATGTCTGCTACTGTTCCCGCAAAAGAAGCAACATCACAGACAAGAACAATAACACCAAGCTTGAAACCACACTCTACAGCAGAGCCCACCATTTCAAAAGAGACTAGGGCCGTTACCCTGACCAGTGAGTCCAAACATCCTTCATCATCTTCTGCATTATCTACTGAAACTCAGACAAGGCCACTCACCACGACAAGCAAGTCAACAACAGTATCACCACAGCCAGTCACTTCCACTGCCATTGAGGAATCCACAGTTTCACAGTTGTCTGCTACTATTTCCACAAGGGAAGCAACATCAAAGACAATAACAATAACAGCAAGCTTGAAACCACACTCTACAGCAGAGCCCACCAATTCAAAAGAGACTAGGGCATTTACATTGACCAGTAAATCCGACCATCCCTCATCATCTTCTGCATTATCTACTGAAACTCAGACAAGGCCACTCACCACGACAAGCAAGTTAAAAACATTGTCACCACACCCAGTCACTTCCGCTGCCAGTGAGGCATCTACAGTTTCACAGTTGTCTGTTACTGTTCCCACAAGGGAAGCAACATCACAGACAAGAACAATAACAGCAAGCCTGAAACCACACTCTACAGCAGAGCCCACCATTTCAAAAGAAACTAGGGCCATTACATTGACCAGTGAATCCAACCATCCCTCATCATCCTCTGCATTATCTACTGAAACTCAGACAAGGCCACTCACCACGACAAGCAAGTCAACAACAGTGTCACCACAGCCAGTCACTTCCACTGCCATTGAGGAATCTAGAGTTTCACAGTTGTCTGCTACTGTTCCCACAAAAGAAACAATATCACAGACAAGAACAATAACAGCAAGCTTGAAACCACACTCTACAGCAGAGCCCACCACTTCAAAAGAAACTAGGGCCATTATATTAACCAGTGAGTCCAAACATCCCTCATCATCCTCTGCATTATCTACTGAAACTCAGACAAGGCCACTCACCACGACAAGCAAGTCAACAACAGTATCACCACAGCCAGTCACTTCCACTGCCATTGAGGAATCCACAGTTTCACAGTTGTCTGCTACTATTTCCACAAGGGAAGCAACATCACAGACAAGAACAATAACAGCAAGCTTGAAACCACACTCTACAGCAGAGCCCACCATTTCAAAAGAGACTACGGCCATTACATTGACCAGTAAATCCGACCATCCCTCATCATCTTCTGCATTATCTACTGAAACTCAGACAAGGCCACTCACCACGACAAGCAAGTCAACAACAGTGTCACCACAGCCAGTCACTTCCACTGCCATTGAGGAATCTAGAGTTTCACAGTTGTCTGCTACTGTTCCCACAAAAGAAACAATATCACAGACAAGAACAATAACAGCAAGCTTGAAACCACACTCTACAGCAGAGCCCACCATTTCAAAAGAAACAAGGGCCATTACATTAACCAGTGAGTCCAAACATCCCTCATCATTCTCTGCATTGTCTACTGAAACTCAGACAAGGCCACTCACCACGACAAGCAAGTCAACTACAGTATCACCACAGCCAGTCACTTCCACTGCCATTGAAGAATCCACAGTTTCACAGTTGTCTGCTACTGTTCCCACAACAGAAGCAGCATCACAGACAAGAACAATAACACCAAGCTTGAAACCACACTCTACAGCAGAGCCCACCATTTCAAAAGAGACTACGGCCGTTACCCTGACCAGTGAGTCCAAACATCCTTCATCATCCTCTGCATTATCTACTGAAACTCAGACAAGGCCACTCACCACGACAAGCAAGTCAACAACAGTGTCACCACGCCCAGTCACTTCCACTGCCAGTGAGGAATCTACAGTTTCACAGTTGTCTGTTACTGTTCCCACAAGGGAAGCAACATCACAGACAAGAACAATAACAGCAAGCTTGAAACCACACTCTACAGCAGAGCCCACCATTTCAAAAGAAACTAGGGCCAATACATTGACCAGTGAATCCAACCATCCCTCATCATCTTCTGCATTATCTACTGAAACTCAGACAAGGCCACTCACCACGACAAGCAAGTTAAAAACATTGTCACCACACCCAGTCACTTCCACTGCCAGTGAAGAATCCACAGTTTCACAGTTGTCTGCTACTGTTCCCACAAAAGAAACAACATCACAGACAAGAACAATAACAGCAAGCTTGAAACCACACTCTACAGCAGAGCCCACCATTTCAAAAGAGACTAGGGCCGTTACCCTGACCAGTGAGTCCAAACATCCTTCATCATCTTCTGCATTATCTACTGAAACTCAGACAGGGCCAGTCACCACGATAAGCAAGTCAACAACAGTTTCACCACAGCCAGTCACTTCCACTGCCATTGAGGAATCCACAGTTTCACAGTTGTCTGCTACTATTTCCACAAGCGAAGCAACATCACAGACAAGAACAATAACAGCAAGCTTGAAACCACACTCTACAGCAGAGCCCACCATTTCAAAAGAAACTAGGGCCATTACATTGACCAGTAAATCCGACCATCCCTCATCATCTTCTACATTATCTACTGAAACTCAGACAAGGCCAATCACCACGACAAGCAAGTTAAAAACATTGTCACCACACCCAGTCACTTCCGCTGCCAGTGAGGCATCTACATTTTCACAGATGTCTGCTACTGTTCCCGCAAAAGAAGCAACATCACAGACAAGAACAATAACACCAAGCTTGAAACCACACTCTACAGCAGAGCCCACCATTTCAAAAGAAACTAGGGCCATTACATTAACCAGTGAGTCCAAACATCCCTCATCATTCTCTGCATTATCTATTGAAACTCAGACAAGGCCACTCACCACGACAAGCAAGTCAACAACAGTATCACCACAGCCAGTCACTTCCACTGCCATTGAAGAATCCACAGTTTCACAGTTGTCTGCTACTGTTCCCACAAAAGAAGCAACATCACAGACAAGAACAATAACACCAAGCTTGAAACCACACTCTACAGCAGAGCCCACCATTTCAAAAGAAACTAGGGCCATTACATTAACCAGTGAGTCCAAACATCCCTCATCATCCCCTGCATTATCTACTGAAACTCAGACAAGGCCACTCACCACGACAAGCAAGTCAACAACAGTATCACAACAGCCAGTCACTTCCACTGCCATTGAAGAATCCACAGTTTCACAGTTGTCTGCTACTGTTCCCACAAAAGAAGCAACATCACAGACAAGAACAATAACACCAAGCTTGAAACCACACTCTACAGCAGAGCCCACCATTTCAAAAGAAACTAGGGCCATTACATTAACCAGTGAGTCCAAACATCCCTCATCATCCCCTGCAGTATCTACTGAAACTCAGACAAGGCCACTCACCACGACAAGCAAGTCAACAACAGTATCACCACAGCCAGTCACTTCCACTGCCATTGAAGAATCCACAGTTTCACAGTTGTCTGCTACTGTTCCCACAAAAGAAGCAACATCACAGACAAGAACAATAACACCAAGCTTGAAACCACACTCTACAGCAGAGCCCACCATTTCAAAAGAGACTACGGCCGTTACCCTGACCAGTGAGTCCAAACATCCTTCATCATCCTCTGCATTATCTACTGAAACTCAGACAAGGCCACTCACCATGACAAGCAAGTCAACAACAGTGTCACTACACCCAGTCACTTCCACTGCCAGTGAGGAATCTACAGTTTCACAGTTGTCTGTTACTGTTCCCACAAAAGAAGCAACATCACAGACAAGAACAATAACAGCAAGCTTGAAACCACACTCTACAGCAGAGCCCACCATTTCAAAAGAAACTAGGGCCAATACATTGACCAGTGAATCCAACCATCCCTCATCATCTTCTGCATTATCTACTGAAACTCAGACAAGGCCACTCACCACGACAAGCAAGTTAAAAACATTGTCACCACACCCAGTCACTTCCACTGCCAGTGAAGAATCCACAGTTTCACAGTTGTCTGCTACTGTTCCCACAAAAGAAACAACATCACAGACAAGAACAATAACAGCAAGCTTGAAACCACACTCTACAGCAGAGCCCACCATTTCAAAAGAGACTAGGGCCGTTACCCTGACCAGTGAGTCCAAACATCCTTCATCATCTTCTGCATTATCTACTGAAACTCAGACAGGGCCAGTCACCACGATAAGCAAGTCAACAACAGTGTCACCACAGCCAGTCACTTCCACTGCCAGTGAGGAATCTACAGTTTCACAGTTGTCTGCTACTGTTCCCACAAAAGAAACAACATCACAGACAAGAACAATAACAGCAAGCTTGAAACCACACTCTACAGCAGAGCCCACCATTTCAAAAGAAACTAGGGCCATTACATTAACCAGTGAGTCCAAACATCCCTCATCATTCTCTGCATTATCTACTGAAACTCAGACAAGGCCACTCACCACGACAAGCAAGTCAACTACAGTATCACCACAGCCAGTCACTTCCACTGCCATTGAAGAATCGACAGTTTCACAGTTGTCTGCTACTGTTCCCACAAAAGAAGCAACATCACAGACAAGAACAATAACACCAAGATTGAAACCACACTCTACAGCAGAGCCCACCATTTCAAAAGAGACTAGGGCCGTTACCCTGACCAGTGAGTCCAAACATCCTTCATCATCCTCTGCATTATCTACTGAAACTCAGACAAGGCCACTCACCACGACAAGCAAGTCAACAACAGTATCACCACAGCCAGTCACTTCCACTGCCATTGAGGAATCCACAGTTTCACAGTTGTCTGCTACTATTTCCACAAGGGAAGCAACATCACAGACAAGAACAATAACAGCAAGCTTGAAACCACACTCTACAGCAGAGCCCACCATTTCAAAAGAGACTAGGGCCATTACATTGACCAGTAAATCCGACCATCCCTCATCATCTTCTGCTTTATCTACTGAAACTCAGACAAGGCCAATCACCACGAAAAGCAAGTTAAAAACATTGTCACCACACCCAGTCACTTCCGCTGCCAGTGAGGCATCTACATTTTCACAGATGTCTGCTACTGTTCCCACAAAAGAAGCAACATCACAGACAAGAACAATAACACCAAGCTTGAAACCACACTCTACAACAGAGCCCACCATTTCAAAAGAGACTAGGGCCGTTACCCTGACCAGTGAGTCCAAACATCCTTCATCATCTTCTGCATTATCTACTGAAACTCAGACAAGGCCAATCACCACGACAAGCAAGTCAACAACAGTATCACCACAGCCAGTCACTTCCACTGCCATTGAGGAATCCACAGTTTCACAGTTGTCTGCTACTATTTCCACAAGGGAAGCAACATCACAGACAAGAACAATAACAGCAAGCTTGAAACCACACTCTACAGCAGAGCCCACCATTTCAAAAGAAACTAGGGCCATTACATTGACCAGTAAATCCGACCATCCCTCATCATCTTCTGCATTATCTACTGAAACTCAGACAAGGCCAATCACCACGACAAGCAAGTTAAAAACATTGTCACCACACCCAGTCACTTCCGCTGCCAGTGAGGCATCTACATTTTCACAGATGTCTGCTACTGTTCCCGCAAAAGAAGCAACATCACAGACAAGAACAATAACAGCAAGCTTGAAACCACACTCTACAGCAGAGCCCACCATTTCAAAAGAAACAAGGGCCATTACATTAACCAGTGAGTCCAAAAATCCCTCATCATTCTCTGCATTGTCTACTGAAACTCAGACAAGGCCACTCACCACGACAAGCAAGTCAACTACAGTATCACCACAGCCAGTCACTTCCACTGCCATTGAAGAATCCACAGTTTCACAGTTGTCTGCTACTGTTCCCACAAAAGAAGCAACATCACAGACAAGAACAATAACACCAAGCTTGAAACCACACTCTACAGCAGAGCCCACCATTTCAAAAGAGACTACGGCCGTTACCCTGACCAGTGAGTCCAAACATCCTTCATCATCCTCTGCATTATCTACTGAAACTCAGACAAGGCCACTCACCACGACAAGCAAGTCAACAACAGTGTCACCACACCCAGTCACTTCCACTGCCAGTGAGGAATCTACAGTTTCACAGTTGTCTGTTACTGTTCCCACAAGGGAAGCAACATCACAGAGAAGAACAATAACAGCAAGCTTGAAACCACACTCTACAGCAGAGCCCACCATTTCAAAAGAAACTAGGGCCAATACGTTGACCAGTGAGTCCAAACATCCTTCATCATCCTCTGCATTATCTACTGAAACTCAGACAAGGCCACTCACCACGACAAGCAAGTCAACAACAGTGTCACCACACCCAGTCACTTCCACTGCCAGTGAGGAATCTACAGTTTCACAGTTGTCTGTTACTGTTCCCACAAGGGAAGCAACATCACAGAGAAGAACAATAACAGCAAGCTTGAAACCACACTCTACAGCAGAGCCCACCATTTCAAAAGAAACTAGGGCCAATACGTTGACCAGTGAATCCAACCATCCCTCATCATCTTCTGCATTATCTACTGAAACTCAGACAAGGCCACTCACCACGACAAGCAAGTCAACAACAGTATCACCACAGCCAGTCACTTCCACTGCCATTGAGGAATCCACAGTTTCACAGTTGTCTGCTACTATTTCCACAAGGGAAGCAACATCACAGACAAGAACAATAACAGCAAGCTTGAAACCACACTCTACAGCAGAGCCCACCATTTCAAAAGAGACTAGGGCCATTACATTGACCAGTAAATCCGACCATCCCTCATCATCTTCTGCATTATCTACTGAAACTCAGACAAGGCCAATCACCACGACAAACAAGTTAAAAACATTGTCACCACACCCAGTCACTTCCGCTGCCAGTGAGGCATCTACATTTTCACAGATGTCTGCTACTGTTCCCGCAAAAGAAGCAACATCACAGACAAGAACAATAACAGCAAGCTTGAAACCACACTCTACAGCAGAGCCCACCATTTCAAAAGAAACAAGGGCCATTACATTAACCAGTGAGTCCAAACATCCCTCATCATCTGCATTGTCTACTGAAACTCAGACAAGGCCACTCACCACGACAAGCAAGTCAACTACAGTATCACCACAGCCAGTCACTTCCACTGCCATTGAAGAATCCACAGTTTCACAGTTGTCTGCTACTGTTCCCACAAAAGAAGCAACATCACAGACAAGAACAATAACACCAAGCTTGAAACCACACTCTACAGCAGAGCCCACCATTTCAAAAGAGACTACGGCCGTTACCCTGACCAGTGAGTCCAAACATCCTTCATCATCCTCTGCATTATCTACTGAAACTCAGACAAGGCCACTCACCACGACAAGCAAGTCAACAACAGTGTCACCACACCCAGTCACTTCCACTGCCAGTGAGGAATCTACAGTTTCACAGTTGTCTGTTACTGTTCCCACAAGGGAAGCAACATCACAGACAAGAACAATAACAGCAAGCTTGAAACCACACTCTACAGCAGAGCCCACCATTTCAAAAGAAACTAGGGCCAATACGTTGACCAGTGAATCCAACCATCCCTCATCATCTTCTGCATTATCTACTGAAACTCAGACAAGGCCACTCACCACGACAAGCAAGTTAAAAACATTGTCACCACACCCAGTCACTTCCACTGCCAGTGAAGAATCCACAGTTTCACAGTTGTCTGCTACTGTTCCCACAAAAGAAACAACATCACAGACAAGAACAATAACAGCAAGCTTGAAACCACACTCTACAGCAGAGCCCACCATTTCAAAAGAGACTAGGGCCGTTACCCTGACCAGTGAGTCCAAACATCCTTCATCATCTTCTGCATTATCTACTGAAACTCAGACAGGGCCAGTCACCACGATAAGCAAGTCAACAACAGTGTCACCACAGCCAGTCACTTCCACTGCCATTGAGGAATCCACAGTTTCACAGTTGTCTGCTACTATTTCCACAAGCGAAGCAACATCACAGACAAGAACAATAACAGCAAGCTTGAAACCACACTCTACAGCAGAGCCCACCATTTCAAAAGAAACTAGGGCCATTACATTGACCAGTAAATCCGACCATCCCTCATCATCTTCTACATTATCTACTGAAACTCAGACAAGGCCAATCACCACGACAAGCAAGTTAAAAACATTGTCACCACACCCAGTCACTTCCGCTGCCAGTGAGGCATCTACATTTTCACAGATGTCTGCTACTGTTCCCGCAAAAGAAGCAACATCACAGACAAGAACAATAACACCAAGCTTGAAACCACACTCTACAGCAGAGCCCACCATTTCAAAAGAAACTAGGGCCATTACATTAACCAGTGAGTCCAAACATCCCTCATCATTCTCTGCATTATCTATTGAAACTCAGACAAGGCCACTCACCACGACAAGCAAGTCAACAACAGTATCACCACAGCCAGTCACTTCCACTGCCATTGAAGAATCCACAGTTTCACAGTTGTCTGCTACTGTTCCCACAAAAGAAGCAACATCACAGACAAGAACAATAACACCAAGCTTGAAACCACACTCTACAGCAGAGCCCACCATTTCAAAAGAAACTAGGGCCATTACATTAACCAGTGAGTCCAAACATCCCTCATCATCCCCTGCATTATCTACTGAAACTCAGACAAGGCCACTCACCACGACAAGCAAGTCAACAACAGTATCACCACAGCCAGTCACTTCCACTGCCATTGAAGAATCCACAGTTTCACAGTTGTCTGCTACTGTTCCCACAAAAGAAGCAACATCACAGACAAGAACAATAACACCAAGCTTGAAACCACACTCTACAGCAGAGCCCACCATTTCAAAAGAAACTAGGGCCATTACATTAACCAGTGAGTCCAAACATCCCTCATCATCCCCTGCAGTATCTACTGAAACTCAGAAAAGGCCACTCACCACGACAAGCAAGTCAACAACAGTATCACCACAGCCAGTCACTTCCACTGCCATTGAAGAATCCACAGTTTCACAGTTGTCTGCTACTGTTCCCACAAAAGAAGCAACATCACAGACAAGAACAATAACACCAAGCTTGAAACCACACTCTACAGCAGAGCCCACCATTTCAAAAGAGACTACGGCCGTTACCCTGACCAGTGAGTCCAAACATCCTTCATCATCCTCTGCATTATCTACTGAAACTCAGACAAGGCCACTCACCATGACAAGCAAGTCAACAACAGTGTCACTACACCCAGTCACTTCCACTGCCAGTGAGGAATCTACAGTTTCACAGTTGTCTGTTATTGTTCCCACAAGGGAAGCAACATCACAGACAAGAACAATAACAGCAAGCTTGAAACCACACTCTACAGCAGAGCCCACCATTTCAAAAGAAACTAGGGCCAATACATTGACCAGTGAGTCCAAACATCCCTCATCATCTTCTGCATTATCTACTGAAACACAGACAAGGCCACTCACCACGACAAGCAAGTTAAAAACATTGTCACCACACCCAGTCACTTCCACTGCCAGTGAAGAATCCACAGTTTCACAGTTGTCTGCTACTGTTCCCACAAAAGAAACAACATCACAGACAAGAACAATAACAGCAAGCTTGAAACCACACTCTACAGCAGACCCCACCATTTCAAAAGAAACTAGGGCCATTACATTAACCAGTGAGTCCAAACATCCCTCATCATTTCCTGCATTATCTACTGAAACTCAGACAAGGCCACTCACCACGACAAGCAAGTCAACTACAGTATCACCAGAGCCAGTCACTTCCACTGCCATTGAAGAATCGACAGTTTCACAGTTGTCTGCTACTGTTCCCACAAAAGAAGCAACATCACAGACAAGAACAATAACACCAAGATTGAAACCACACTCTACAGCAGAGCCCACCATTTCAAAAGAAACTAGGGCCATTACATTAACCAGTGAGTCCAATCATCCCTCATCATCCCCTGCAGTATCTACTGAAACTCAGACAAGGCCACTCACCACGACAAGCAAGTCAACAACAGTATCACCACAGCCAGTCACTTCCACTGCCATTGAAGAATCCACAGTTTCACAGTTGTCTGCTACTGTTCCCACAAAAGAAGCAACATCACAGACAAGAACAATAACAGCAAGCTTGAAACCACACTCTACAGCAGAGCCCACCATTTCAAAAGAAAATAGGGCCATTACATTAACCAGTGAGTCCAAACATCCCTCATCATCCTCTGCATTATCTACTGAAACTCAGACACGGCCACTCACCACGACAAGCAAGTCAACAACAGTGTCACCACAGCCAGTCACTTCCACTGCCATTGAGGAATCTACAGTTTCACAGTTGTCTGCTACTGTTCCCACAAAAGAAGCAACATCACAGACAAGAACAATAACAGCAAGCTTGAAACCACACTCTACAGCAGAACCCACCATTTCAAAAGAGACTAGGGCCATTACATTGACCAGTAAATCCGTCCATCCCTCATCATCTTCTGCAGTATCTACTGAAACTCAGACAAGGCCACTCACCACGACAAGCAAGTCAACAACAGTATCACCACAGCCAGTCACTTCCACTGCCATTGAAGAATCCACAGTTTCACAGTTGTCTGCTACTGTTCCCACAAAAGAAGCAACATCACAGACAAGAACAATAACAGCAAGCTTGAAACCATACTCTACAGCAGAGCCCACCATTTCAAAAGAGACTAGGGCCGTTACCCTGACCAGTGAGTCCAAACATCCTTCATCATCTTCTGCATTATCTACTGAAACTCAGACAAGGCCACTCACCACGACAAGCAAGTCAACAACAGTATCACCACAGCCAGTCACTTCCACTGCCATTGAGGAATCCACAGTTTCACAGTTGTCTGCTACTATTTCCACAAGGGAAGCAACATCACAGACAATAACAATAACAGCAAGCTTGAAACCACACTCTACAGCAGAGCCCACCATTTCAAAAGAGACTAGGGCCATTACATTGACCAGTAAATCCGACCATCCCTCATCATCTTCTGCATTATCTACTGAAACTCAGACAAGGCCACTCACCACGACAAGCAAGTTAAAAACATTGTCACCACACCCAGTCACTTCCGCTGCCAGTGAGGCATCTACAGTTTCACAGTTGTCTGTTACTGTTCCCACAAGGGAAGCAACATCACAGACAAGAACAATAACAGCAAGCTTGAAACCACACTCTACAGCAGAGCCCACCATTTCAAAAGAAACTAGGGCCATTATATTAACCAGTGAGTCCAAACATCCCTCATCATCCTCTGCATTATCTACTGAAACTCAGACAAGGCCACTCACCACGACAAGCAAGTCAACAACAGTATCACCACAGCCAGTCACTTCCACTGCCATTGAGGAATCCACAGTTTCACAGTTGTCTGCTACTATTTCCACAAGGGAAGCAACATCACAGACAAGAACAATAACAGCAAGCTTGAAACCACACTCTACAGCAGAGCCCACCATTTCAAAAGAGACTAGGGCCATTACATTGACCAGTAAATCCGACCATCCCTCATCATCTTCTGCATTATCTACTGAAACTCAGACAAGGCCAATCACCACGACAAGCAAGTTAAAAACATTGTCACCACACCCAGTCACTTCCGCTGCCAGTGAGGCATCTACATTTTCACAGATGTCTGCTACTGTTCCCGCAAAAGAAGCAACATCACAGACAAGAACAATAACAGCAAGCTTGAAACCACACTCTACAGCAGAGCCCACCATTTCAAAAGAAACAAGGGCCATTACATTAACCAGTGAGTCCAAACATCCCTCATCATTCTCTGCATTATCTACTGAAACTCAGACAAGGCCACTCACCACGACAAGCAAGTCAACTACAGTATCACCACAGCCAGTCACTTCCACTGCCATTGAAGAATCCACAGTTTCACAGTTGTCTGCTACTGTTCCCACAAAAGAAGCAACATCACAGACAAGAACAATAACACCAAGCTTGAAACCACACTCTACAGCAGAGCCCACCATTTCAAAAGAAACTAGGGCCATTACATTAACCAGTGAGTCCAAACATCCCTCATCATCCCCTGCAGTATCTACTGAAACTCAGACAAGGCCACTCACCACGACAAGCAAGTCAACAACAGTATCACCACAGCCAGTCACTTCCACTGCCATTGAAGAATCCACAGTTTCACAGTTGTCTGCTACTGTTCCCACAAAAGAAGCAACATCAAAGACAAGAACAATAACAGCAAGCTTGAAACCACACTCTACAGCAGAGCCCACCATTTCAAAAGAGACTACGGCCGTTACGCTGACCAGTGAGTCCAAACATCCTTCATCATCCTTTGCATTATCTACTGAAACTCAGACAAGGCCACTCACCACGACAAGCAAGTCAACAACAGTGTCACTACACCCAGTCACTTCCACTGCCAGTGAGGAATCTACAGTTTCACAGTTGTCTGTTATTGTTCCCACAAGGGAAGCAACATCACAGACAAGAACAATAACAGCAAGCTTGAAACCACACTCTACAGCAGAGCCCACCATTTCAAAAGAGACTAGGGCCATTACATTGACCAGTAAATCCGACCATCCCTCATCATCTTCTGCATTATCTACTGAAACTCAGACAGGGCCAGTCACCACGATAAGCAAGTCAACAACAGTGTCACCACAGCCAGTCACTTCCACTGCCAGTGAGGAATCTACAGTTTCACAGTTGTCTGCTACTGTTCCCACAAAAGAAACAACATCACAGACAAGAACAATAACAGCAAGCTTGAAACCACACTCTACAGCAGAGCCCACCATTTCAAAAGAGACTAGGGCCGTTACCCTGACCAGTGAGTCCATACATCCTTCATCATCCTCTGCATTATCTACTGAAACTCAGACAAGGCCACTCACCACGACAAGCAAGTCAACAACAGTGTCACCACACCCAGTCACTTCCACTGCCAGTGAGGAATCTACAGTTTCACAGTTGTCTGTTACTGTTCCCACAAGGGAAGCAACATCACAGACAAGAACAATAACAGCAAGCTTGAAACCACACTCTACAGCAGAGCCCACCATTTCAAAAGAGACTAGGGCCGTTACCCTGACCAGTGAGTCCAATCATCCTTCATCATCTTCTGCATTATCTACTGAAACTCAGACAAGGCCAATCACCACGACAAGCAAGTTAAAAACATTGTCACCACACCCAGTCACTTCCGCTGCCAGTGAGGCATCTACATTTTCACAGATGTCTGCTACTGTTCCCGCAAAAGAAGCAACATCACAGACAAGAACAATAACAGCAAGCTTGAAACCACACTCTACAGCAGAGCCCACCATTTCAAAAGAAACTAGGGCCATTACATTAACCAGTGAGTCCAAACATCCCTCATCATCCCCTGCATTATCTACTGAAACTCAGACAAGGCCACTCACCACGACAAGCAAGTCAACAACAGTATCACCACAGCCAGTCACTTCAACTGCCATTGAAGAATCCACAGTTTCACAGTTGTCTGCTACTGTTCCCACAAAAGAAGCAACATCACAGACAAGAACAATAACACCAAGCTTGAAACCACACTCTACAGCAGAGCCCACCATTTCAAAAGAAACTAGGGCCATTACATTAACCAGTGAGTCCAAACATCCCTCATCATCCTCTGCATTATCTATTGAAACTCAGACAAGGCCACTCACCACGACAAGCAAGTCAACAACAGTATCACCACAGCCAGTCACTTCCACTGCCATTGAAGAATCCACAGTTTCACAGTTGTCTGCTACTGTTCCCACAAAAGAAGCAACATCACAGACAAGAACAATAACACCAAGCTTGAAACCACACTCTACAGCAGAGCCCACCATTTCAAAAGAAACTAGGGCCATTACATTAACCAGTGAGTCCAAACATCCCTCATCATCCCCTGCATTATCTACTGAAACTCAGACAAGGCCACTCACCACGACAAGCAAGTCAACAACAGTATCACCACAGCCAGTCACTTCCACTGCCATTGAGGAATCTACAGTTTCACAGTTGTCTGCTACTGTTCCCACAAAAGAAGCAACATCACAGACAAGAACAATAACAGCAAGCTTGAAACCACACTCTACAGCAGAGCCTACCATTTCAAAAGAGACTACGGCCGTTACCCTGACCAGTCAGTCCAAACATCCTTCATCATCCTCTGCATTATCTACTGAAACTCAGACAAGGCCACTCACCACGACAAGCAAGTCAACAACAGTGTCACTACACCCAGTCACTTCCACTGCCAGTGAGGAATCTACAGTTTCACAGTTGTCTGTTACTGTTCCCACAAGGGAAGCAACATCACAGACAAGAACAATAACAGCAAGCTTGAAACCACACTCTACAGCAGAGCCCACCATTTCAAAAGAAACTAGGGCCATTACATTGACCAGTGAATCCAACCATCCCTCATCATCTTCTGCATTATCTACTGAAACTCAGACAAGGCCACTCACCACGAGAGGCAAGTTAAAAACATTGTCACCACACCCAGTCACTTCCACTGCCAGTGAAGAATCCACAGTTTCACAGTTGTCTGCTACTGTTCCCACAAAAGAAACAACATCACAGACAAGAACAATAACAGCAAGCTTGAAACCACACTCTACAGCAGAGCCCACCATTTCAAAAGAGACTAGGGCTGTTACCCTGACCAGTGAGTCCAAACATCCTTCATCATCCTCTGCATTATCTACTGAAACTCAGACAAGGCCAATCACCACGACAAGCAAGTCAACAACAGTGTCACCACACCCAGTCACTTCCACTGCCAGTGAGGAATCTACAGTTTCACAGTTGTCTGCTACTATTTCCACAAGGGAAGCAACATCACATACAAGAACAATAACAGCAAGCTTGAAACCACACTCTACAGCAGAGCCCACCATTTCAAAAGAATCTAGGGCCATTACATTAACCAGTGAGTCCAAACATCCCTCATCATCCTCTGCTTTATCTACTGAAACTCAGACAAGGCCACTCACCACGACAAGCAAGTCAACAACAGTGTCACCACAGCCAGTCAATTCCACTGCCATTGAGGAATCCACAGTTTCACAGTTGTCTGCTACTGTTCCCACAAAAGAAGCAACATCACAGACAAGAACAATAACAGCAAGCTTGAAACCACACTCTACAGCAGAGCCCACCATTTTAAAAGAGACTAGGGCCGTTACCCTGACCAGTGAGTCCAAACATCCTTCATCATCCTCTGCATTATCTACTGAAACTCAGACAAGGCCACTCACCACGACAAGCAAGTCAACAACAGTGTCACCACACCCAGTCACTTCCACTGCCAGTGAGGAATCTACAGTTTCACAGTTGTCTGCTACTATTTCCACAAGGGAAGCAACATCACAGACAAGAACAATAACAGCAAGCTTGAAACCACACTCTACAACAAAGCCCACCATTTCAAATGAGACTAGGGCCGTTACCCTGACTAGTGAATCCAACCATCCCTCATCATCTTCTGCATTATCTACTGAAACTCAGACAAGGCCACTCACCACGACAAGCAAGTTAAAAACATTGTCACCACACCCAGTCACTTCCACTGCCAGTGAGGAATCTACAGTTTCACAGTTGTCTGCTACTGTTCCCACAAAAGAAACAACATCACAGACAAGAACAATAACAGCAAGCTTGAAACCACACTCTACAGCAGAGCCCACCATTTCAAAAGAGACTAGTGCCATTACATTGACCAGTAAATCCGACCATCCCTCATCATCTTCTGCATTATCTACTGAAACTCAGACAAGGCCAATCACCACGACAAGCAAGTCAACAACATTGTCACCACACCCAGTCACTTCCACTGCCAGTGAAGAATCCACAGTTTCACAGTTGTCTGCTACTGTTCCCACAAAAGAAACAACATCACAGACAAGAACAATAACAGCAAGCTTGAAACCACACTCTACAGCAGAGCCCACCATTTCAAAAGAGACTAGGGCTGTTACCCTGACCAGTGAGTCCAAACATCCTTCATCATCCTCTGCATTATCTACTGAAACTCAGACAAGGCCAATCACCACGACAAGCAAGTCAACAACAGTGTCACCACACCCAGTCACTTCCACTGCCAGTGAGGAATCTACAGTTTCACAGTTGTCTGCTACTATTTCCACAAGGGAAGCAACATCACATACAAGAACAATAACAGCAAGCTTGAAACCACACTCTACAGCAGAGCCCACCATTTCAAAAGAACCTAGGGCCATTACATTAACCAGTGAGTCCAAACATCCCTCATCATCCTCTGCTTTATCTACTGAAACTCAGACAAGGCCACTCACCACGACAAGCAAGTCAACAACAGTGTCACCACAGCCTGTCAATTCCACTGCCATTGAGGAATCCACAGTTTCACAGTTGTCTGCTACTGTTCCCACAAAAGAAGCAACATCACAGACAAGAACAATAACAGCAAGCTTGAAACCACACTCTACAGCAGAGCCCACCATTTTAAAAGAGACTAGGGCCGTTACCCTGACCAGTGAGTCCAAACATCCTTCATCATCCTCTGCATTATCTACTGAAACTCAGACAAGGCCACTCACCACGACAAGCAAGTCAACAACAGTGTCACCACACCCAGTCACTTCCACTGCCAGTGAGGAATCTACAGTTTCACAGTTGTCTGCTACTATTTCCACAAGGGAAGCAACATCACAGACAAGAACAATAACAGCAAGCTTGAAACCACACTCTGCAGCAGAGCCCACCATTTCAAAAGAGACTAGTGCCATTACATTGACCAGTAAATCCGACCATCCCTCATCATCTTCTGCATTATCTACTGAAACTCAGACAAGGCCAATCACCACGACAAGCAAGTCAACAACATTGTCACCACACCCAGTCACTTCCACTGCCAGTGAAGAATCCACAGTTTCACAGTTGTCTGCTACTGTTCCCACAAAAGAAACAACATCACAGACAAGAACAATAACAGCAAGCTTGAAACCACACTCTACAGCAGAGCCCACCATTTCAAAAGAGACTAGGGCTGTTACCCTGACCAGTGAGTCCAAACATCCTTCATCATCCTCTGCATTATCTACTGAAACTCAGACAAGGCCAATCACCACGACAAGCAAGTCAACAACAGTGTCACCACACCCAGTCACTTCCACTGCCAGTGAGGAATCTACAGTTTCACAGTTGTCTGCTACTATTTCCACAAGGGAAGCAACATCACATACAAGAACAATAACAGCAAGCTTGAAACCACACTCTACAGCAGAGCCCACCATTTCAAAAGAATCTAGGGCCATTACATTAACCAGTGAGTCCAAACATCCCTCATCATCCTCTGCTTTATCTACTGAAACTCAGACAAGGCCACTCACCACGACAAGGAAGTCAACAACAGTGTCACCACAGCCAGTCAATTCCACTGCCATTGAGGAATCCACAGTTTCACAGTTGTCTGCTACTGTTCCCACAAAAGAAGCAACATCACAGACAAGAACAATAACAGCAAGCTTGAAACCACACTCTACAGCAGAGCCCACCATTTTAAAAGAGACTAGGGCCGTTACCCTGACCAGTGAGTCCAAACATCCTTCATCATCCTCTGCATTATCTACTGAAACTCAGACAAGGCCACTCACCACGACAAGCAAGTCAACAACAGTGTCACCACACCCAGTCACTTCCACTGCCAGTGAGGAATCTACAGTTTCACAGTTGTCTGCTACTATTTCCACAAGGGAAGCAACATCACAGACAAGAACAATAACAGCAAGCTTGAAACCACACTCTACAACAGAGCCCACCATTTCAAATGAGACTAGGGCCGTTACCCTGACTAGTGAATCCAACCATCCCTCATCATCTTCTGCATTATCTACTGAAACTCAGACAAGGCCACTCACCACGACAAGCAAGTTAAAAACATTGTCACCACACCCAGTCACTTCCACTGCCAGTGAGGAATCCACAGTTTCACAGTTGTCTGCTACTATTTCCACAAGGGAAGCAACATCACAGACAAGAACAATAGCAGCAAGCTTGAAACCACACTCTACAGCAGAGCCCACCATTTCAAAAGAAAGTAGGGCCATTACATTGACCAGTGAGTCCAACCAGCCCTCATCACCCTCTGCATTATCTACTGAAACTCAGACAAGGCCACTCACCACGACAAGCAAGTCAAAAACATTGTCACCACACCCAGTCACTTCCACTGCCAGTGAGGAATCTACATCTCGTGCAACAACAGTAACTACAAGCTTTAATGAAACTCCAACAAGGACATTTACACTCAATTCAACAGCACAGTCACCAACTTCCACATATTCAGGTTCTTTAAAAACATCATCTATTCAAAACAGCAGAACTACAAAAGAAACCCGTGAGTCAGAGGCCCCTTTACCCTCAACGTCCACTGCCATACGTGACTCTACATTGTCACATGCATCAAATAAACCATCACTTTTTCCATTAACCAATACAGCTTTTTCTACATCAGTTCTATCCATATCACATCCAATAACTAAGTCTTCCACATCATTAACCACAACTTCACACCATCCACCAGAAACTGCAACAGCAACGGTCAGCTCAACTATCACATCTAATTTGGTGAGACCGACCTTCTCACTTACACCTACTGGAACCACAAAGTCAAATACTACACCTACAAATCATCCAACTTACTCAACCTCTCCCAGCGTACCACCTTTGATACAACCTACTGCAACAGCAAATACCACCAATAGGCCACCAACACTTTCATCAACTGCTCCAACCTCAAAGGATTTCACATCAGCAGAAATAATCAGCACAAAAACCGTTACAACAATCAAGCATTCAACATCTACCCTGTTCCCTCTTACAAATGCTACTCTCACTGTGACAACACCACTCACAACTTTCCAGTGTGCAGATGAGGACTGTCAGTGTATCGGGGGCAACTGTAGATTCAACTCCACACTGGGACGATGTCACTGCCACTGTCAAGACTTTGTGTTTGGAGATGTCTGCTCTTTTGGAGAAAATGACACTTCTCCTCATATTGGTGAATTTTATTTTGCATCCTTACACAAATTTAATTTTCATTAATTTTGAAAACATTGGAATAGAATTTCATTTCAAGTTTCGATTGTCTGTATGATGTGTAATGATGTAATGATGTTTTCGCAGATTCTGGAGCAATACCAACTCGAAAAGCCAACTTTACTTTGGAAATTGAAATACCTTTCCAGCCTGCTTTTAACAATTTAAAATCAAATCAGTCATTACAATTCATCAACACATTAGTAAAACAGGTACCAGATTTTGCTTCATTGTTGCATGATTTAACTGATCTGATTTCATATAAAATTCTCAAGCCTTAGAAGATGCTAATTAACATCAGGAAATAGAATTAAGATGCAGACCTACAGTTTTTAGCATCAATTACATGTTGATTTGTTGCCATAACTGTGCTTTAATAACATCTGTCTTGTTTTCCAGCTTACAGCCCTATGCAAAGAAGCAGACTCAGAAAATTTTAAAAACGTGCTAGTCATCAAGTTATCGTAGGTTTCTTTACTGAATTAAAATTACTTTTAATAACCACAAGCTATTTTAATTTAGTGATATATTTCTGCTTTTTTTATTGTAGGGAAGGAAGTGTTGTTGCAGAGAGTGTGGCAGAGTACAGCTATCCAAACAATGAAACTCAGATCCAGTTTGTCAACACTAAGCTTGATGGACTATTGACTTCTATCCTGAATGACACAAATAACCTCAATATAATTTCCAGAGCCTTTAATAATAGCATAGTGACATTAAACAAACTCACCTTCCAACCACCTGTTATTACCAGTAAGTGCACTAAGTGTACTTATAGCTGTTGTTCCTTTGTTCATTGTTCATTTGTTCAAGTTGTATTATTGCATTTGGAAAAAATGAAAACTGTATCACCACTTTTTTTTTTGTTTATCATTTAGATATCACAGAGCTGGAGCCCTATGTTAACTGCAGTCGGTTTGCTAATTACACTGCAGTGATTGGCAATGGTGAGTGGGAGTGTGTTGGACCTTGTAAAACAAATCCGGATTACTGTCATCAGCATGGACAATGTCGCAATGATATTTACAAAGGGCCTACTTGCGAGTAAGCAAAATCTATTTTACTTTAATGTTAATATTACAAACATGTTTGTAATATAAAATGTATTGTATCGTATCGTGTAATATAAAATGTATTAATGCTTTTTAATCCTGTGGTCTTTTAACCTAGGTGCTTCGAGTCTAGCCTGGAGCAGTTTTATGGTCCACAGTGTGAATTTTTTCGTAGGGGTCCAGGTTTTTATGCAGCACTGTTTGGATCACTGGCTGGCACATTTCTGCTCTTGATTATTGTCCTTGCTGTCATTGTCAAAAAGAAATATACGGGTGTTTGGTGGGTTATGATGCCTCAGATGTATTTTCTTGTCTCATAATATGCAATAGAAGAAACATTTTTTATGTTAAACTAATGAACCAATCTCTCTACTTAAGGAGAAGGAGGAACTCCTATAACAGAAAACTGTCCGCTTTTGAGGAGGACTTCTTTGACTTCTCTTATGCTGGTATTTTTTTTTTTTTACTTTAAAATGTTTAAGATTTACTTTAGGAAGTAATTTTTAGGAAGTAATTTTAAACAATTTTAAACATTTTATTTTTATCATATGCCTAGGAGATCACAACTTGGGATTGGCAGGAACGTACTCATCAAACATTTCTAGCCCAAATCTAGAAAGTGTTCA
This sequence comes from Channa argus, assembly GCF_033026475.1. Classification (NCBI taxonomy): domain Eukaryota; kingdom Metazoa; phylum Chordata; class Actinopteri; order Anabantiformes; family Channidae; genus Channa; species Channa argus. The sequence goes on along the minus strand of NC_090201.1, from coordinate 17,589,412 downwards.
CACCCAAATACCGGTATTCTTGTTTATTATATTTGTATGATGAATAACTATAACTAATAGTACTGGCAGATAAATGTAAGTTTATACTGCAGTTAGTATAGTGGTATTAATATGCTGTCCTTGTGTTTCTCCAGACCACAGCAAGACATCCTGAGGTTTTAAACACCAACCGTTCTTGAAGGCTACAATTTAGAGAATTTTGTTTTAATTTGAGTGTTTTTTATCCTAACTGTAAAAGATATTGCATTGCTGTATGAACTATCAACACTGCAGATGAAATGCACTACTATTTGTTGTTATATGTTTATGATTTTATTTATAATAAATGTAATTTACAGTACCTTTGCATGAACCAAAATGAACATGGATATAGATGTAGGCTTCTACCTGTTAAGAGTTATTTATTTTTTCAGTTTCCTGCAATATTGAGAATCACAAGTTAAAAAATATATATTTTAAGAGGAGAGGAGAGAAGGCTGTAAATCTATCTATCTAGACTGAAAGAAAACATTGGTGCTAGTTTTAGCTCTAGGAGAAGTGTCAAGCTGTTGCCATTTTGAGGAGTGAATAAATACTACTAATACACACACACAAATATAGATATCTATATATGTATCTCTCTATATATTTTCATTTAAATATATATAAAATATTTCTTGAATGATTGAAACCAGGGGTCATAACTGTCATCCAATTAACTGGAGAATAAAACATTTTCCTTTTGGACATGTTATTTTTGGCATGTTTTTTAACAGATGAGGTGGTACAACTTCTTACATAAATAACCGTTACATAATCCATCTTTCTAATCATTTAAGGTTGTGGAATAACAATTTTTGGCAGTTAGTACAATAGGCAATATGGCACGTCCCCTTTGTTGTGCAGTTTAATGTGGGGTTTCTGTTATTTGTCTTGAATAGTGTAAATGATCTTCATTATTCCCATTAGAAAGTAATGGCTGCAGGTGAATCAATACATTATTTTGTCACTAGATGGCAGACACGCACTCATTTTATTTATGTTTGGCCTTTTCAGCAGAGAGGAGGATGGATAAATGAATAAAGCCCAAGGGAATATAACGAATATATATGTTATTGTAATATTTAGGGAAGATGAGAGTGATCAGAAAATACTCGAACTGTAAGGGCTGGGAATATTGTCCCTGCCAGTCTGACAAAAGTGACATCTGACATCATTTTATGCCACTGCATCTGAAAATCATTGTTCACTTCTCTGCCGTGGGTCCTACAAAGAAGTCTCAACCTCATGGATTTGCCTTTACCTGGACAATTGATGGTTTCTTGTCTCCACCTAGAGGCTGAACACAGAAAATACACCTGTGACTACTTTCTTTACCTTTAAATGATGTTCTATGTTTTCTATCCATGTACTCTGCCCTGAGTAAAATTTAACCAGCTCCACTTAGGCTACAGTTAAATATTCACAACTCTGTTCACCTCTCACAGTAAATGATAAGAAACGTTATGCCAAAACAAAATCACAATGCAAACAATGTTATTGAAATTTTCACTGAGATTTTCCAATGTAGGTCCATGTTTTTGAACAGTAGGGTGGGAATCTGTAAACTGCCGCCCCAAAAAAATAAATCCAGTCAGGAGCAAGAGAAGATACACAATGTTCAGCTCTAACATATGTATATCAGTTTTCAGACAAGGATGATCTTGGTATAACATAAAGTATATTTATACTATACATAATAGGTGCAAGCAAGCATACAGCAACTTTCAGAAATCACTCTCAAAATAGCACGTGTGAATTAAATGTTCTAAATATTTTACTGCCCTATATATATATATATATATATATATATATATATATATGTGTAAAAGTTTACCAGAAATATATATGAAATAGTTTGTTATGCATTCTCCCATTTTAAGTGGTTAACTGTTGAGCTATTGGTTTAATGCCAATGTTCTTTAATAGTAATTGCATAGATGTAATACTATTGAAGACAGAAGCTGCATTTCATCAATCTTAGTCTTTACTTTTGTTGTGTACACTGACACAAATCTATATGAGTCTTTTTGTTAACTTTGTAGTTGGATTGAAGTAATTTGCACTAAATCTTTGTACACTACAAATCTGTGCAGTGCAGAAGACATGTTAAACGTCTGACACAAAAAAGTAAACTGCAGATGAATCAGTAGAGGTTGTATAGCAATTAATGAGGCAGTAACCACTGTAATTATAATTATTAAAAATAGTTTGGTCCACATGGTAATCCATCAGTGCCAACCAAGGACTCATAACTAATTAACTGAGGCCAAAAATATATTTGATGTAGCTGAGTCATTAACAGTGTTGAATTCCACATCCTCACTGCCTAAGCAAAACACAAAATGTAATGGCAACATTAGGAAACAAAAGGGTTCATGTTGCTTTAAGAAAATAAAGGAAGAGGACAGAAATAGTTTGCGACTTAAAGTGAGTCCATTTTACATAGAATCGTTCCCTTGTGCCTTAAAGTCTGAAAAAATGTTTCTTGAAGTCAAGTCAAAATTTAAGAAAATTGTTAAGGTCGAGTCCAAGCAAGTTCGGAGAAAATAACTGTCTTTGATGCCAAAGCAGTGCAATAATGTGTTTTGCTTTAAGATTGTTTAGAAATTAATCTCAGACCACATACAGGTAATTCACCTTGCACTGGATCTTTCTTGCCCCCATCAGAATAAAATAAGCAGGCTGTCTTTAGCTACAATAATCACCACCCTTTGTCACCTAGCAGCTCACGTAGGAGTGAATCAGGTTTGCATGCGGATAGTTCAATCTGCAGCCTTTTGTTCTTTTGAGAGAATAAGGCAAAATGAGTTGCTGTATTATAAGCTATGGTGGATATTGTAATTGCAGCTTAATTATTTGACCTCTAGCTTGCAGTTTTTTAGGCTCCATGCCTAACCACATGGACTCGAGTCAAGAGTAAAACACAACATTGTTGAGTCCTTTAAAACCTGTGGGCACAAAGCTGGCTGTCACCGACCATATGAGCAGTTACGCAGGAGGAAACTCTATTCACCAGGAAGAGGAAGGCAACATGCAGTACACCTGTCAGTCGACCATTGTAAGTCGCTCTTCTTTCGCTGGATACAGGCCAGTTACAATAAGGCACAGCAGGAGGGTGTGTGGGTGATAAAACAGGCCAAACAGCTGAGTTGAGAGTTCACTCTTGACAGATTCAAGAAACAGACTGAAGCAGGCTTATAAATAATTCATTTTATTTTGCTTCCTTTTTAAAGACTATATACTTTTCATCCATTTATAACGAAAGGAATTGTTAAATACTGTACACAGCATACTGTACTCTCCCAGTGCATATCTTCACCATGGCAGAGAAGTAATTCCTTGATAAACTAGTCTTCAGTTGTATTATTTCTAATAAGACATATGAATACATTAAGATTAAATATTATCAGTGTATAATGTAAACATTTTTCAGACATTTAAGTCAAAAGCAACATTGTGTTGGCAAGGTTTTGTGAGCAGGAGGGAGGGAAAAAAAAATTAAAAAAAAGTATACTTCAATGACCGTTTGACCTTAGCAGTTATCCGTTTCCCAAACTGAACACCATAGGTTACTTCAATACATGTGCTACATTTACTATATCACCCCGACGCTTCCTGAATAATCTACAACAATAAAATTCATATATTTTCTAGGCTGCCAGCAGCCACAGTCTTTCAGACCACACCTACTGCAATCATGTAAGGCAGGAATGCATGAGCAGAACAGGAAAGTCTGTGTCAGGCAGGTAAACCCTGCACTTGTAATGCATCTGTATTAACAGGTGAGCCTAAATTGAGCCTAACAAGCTAAGTTCTGACTAATCTAAAATCTCTGTTTAGGTAGATCCGGTTAGAACTGACTTTGCCTTAGTTTAATCCAAATAAAACTTTGTGTCAAATCACAATTGGAGCTGGCTACCTTGTAGTTTGTGGAATATAATTTTAAATCTTGGCTTTTAACACAATTTAAATGGAGAGTATATGAAATAAATGTTTAATATCAAAAGGGAGGTAGTACTTGAGGCAAATTTGTTTCAAGCAATGACTCACAGCTTGACCAAAAATAAGCTCCTCCAACTGTTTGACAGAATTTCAGTAAGAATGGCATACATTCATTTCAACAGGGCATTTATGCAACAAAAAACAAACAAAAAAACACCAACAAAAACCTGGATACTGAAAGAAAGCAATAAAATGTGTGCACTTATTAAGCAGGTGCTGCAAACAAGCAGACACAGTAACAAGTACGCTTGACAATTCTCCACTTAATTGTCAAAAGTCATTCACCACAACACTTTTCCAACTGCCGTTCACATGCACAAACATGTTCACGCACATAAATACACACTAATACACAAAGCCAAACCACATAAGCTGCACTAGATATTTCAATGAAAATGCATAGCTACCAGTAATGTACCCACCTCTTAGTACAAATTGTTCCATGACAATGTACCATGTGGAAAACATAAATTTACACAGATATGAGTAAGACAAAAACTTCATCAAGGCAGGGAAACATCAGTGTGTGCATCAGTGTAGCAAACAGAATTGAGATTTGAATGCTAGCATCCTTCATTTTGTAAAAGATTAATTGGCCTTGTGTTTAAACTTCATATATTAACTGATACACAGTTACATTACTGACCTTTTGTCCCCTGTGGGATACAGAAGCAGCGTTAAATTGCCCCGTTGTATCTCAAAATTGCCTCAACCCTCGGGACACAAAACACTGAGCATGTGAGGTTCAAGACCCGCTTGCACCTTCTGTCTATACCACATCATCAGCAAAAACAGCACCCTACTAAATCTACTAAAGTCCTATCAAAAATAAGCTTTAAAATGTTTAATTTTGCTCACATATAGTTAGAGATAAATTTTTTTATTTTAAGTATCTCAGTTGTGAGAGCTATTTCAACATTACCAGTAACTGAATACAGTGCGCACATACCCTGTGTGTTCAGAATACATAGGGGTTAAAATAAACAAAACAAAAAAAGCAGCAGTTTGAGGGGTGTTAGTGTTCGGTTTCACGATTTTGTGAAGTGGTTTTTATTCACGTAGAGAAGAGTCCTCTTTTACGTCTACTAAAACATTTCAAACCAAATCCACTTGTACTTTTCGCCTGGTGTGCCATTCCCAGTCTGATTCATCTTTTTTGCGTGCTGCAGAACTGTCCGTGACACAAGATGAGCCCATGAAAGATCGCTGAGGCAGTAGATAGTAATGTGTGGTGCTGACCTTTTTGCCATTTTCTATTACAGGAAGGATGCAAGGGGAGCCCTCGCTGTTCTGTCTCTGTAAACCTCGACAGCTTACATATTTAGGATCCGGTGCAAAGCTTTGGGTCGGGGGCATCACCCCATTAATGTATGTTGGGAGGCTCTTAGGGCTGGGGGTGCGAGAGCTGCCTCTAGACAAAGGCTCCCTCGGGGGCACCTTGGGTGGTTTGTCCTCATCACTATAAGCTGCAGACGAGACTTCTGCTGACCAGCGGCGGTAGTCTCCTATTTTGATTGTTCGGGGAGGGATTGGGGGAGGCACCTCTGGCTTTTCCATACTATGAGTTTGGCGTTTGGGGCATGTGAGGCGCAGTGCTGAGGGCTTGTTGAAGGATCCCGCTGGGCCAGAATGAGAGCGTCGCAGCTTCCTCTGAGCCTTGTCCTGCTGTCTCTGACAAACCACTGGCTCAGGTTGCTGCTGATGCTGCTCACACTGTTCCTTCACTTCCTGTGGCGGATGCATTTGATAGTGCTGCCTCTGGTTTTGCGGCCGTAGTGGACCATCATAATAGGCATAGTTAATCTGTCCACAGTCCCTGAAGCTCCTGAGGCGGCTGATTCCATGTCGAAAGGGAAACGATTTTGAACACTGATCAGACACCAGGCAGCAGCTGTCGTCTGAACTCGTGAAAAATTCTACCTCATTGTCCATAGCTTGTTCAGGGGAGATGTCTGTTTGGGGAGGGATAGGGGGCAGAGGCTTGGAGCATCTGCCTGGTGTCTGTGGTGGGCTGTTGCACTCGTACACTGAGAGCCTCTGGAATGAGGGGACCACCTGGTCATCATCAGGAGGACTTGGGGTGGAGGGTTCAGCACCGCAGGACAGGGAGAGGTGGGAGGGCCGGGATTTCTTTGGAGGTAATCTTTGTGTGCTGAGAATGTGTTTATGTCCTGACAGAGAGGAAAATTGTAAAACAATCTGTTACAGTTGCCATTCACTACTACAACTTAATTTCATCCCGTAAAGACGGTCTCCTATGGACTATTAGGCTTTTCTATAGTTCAGGAAAATCAATTACAATCCGTTATGCAGGAGATGATTCACAAAACATGCAATGCAGTACTTCAGAAGACCTCTGATGTAAAGATGACAGATCGGGAACTTACTTTCGTAACTTTGTGATGGTGGGGGTGGCCCCTTTATTTGGGTTCGTGAGCTGTGATCTGTGTGTGCTGTGTCCATACTGAAGTAGAAGCTGTTAGAGAAAACAATATTTATGTTAGTATGGTTTTAATTAAGCCAGAACAAAAGTTCTATATAATTTACAAAAAAATCTAGACAGACTTGAATTTTAAAACCCCAAAATGTCATGCAGATTTAACAATGTACCCCTGGTGAACTGACTGCTAGATCTGGCACCTGAACACTCACTTGTCCAGCTCATGGCGATGGCTCCAGGAGGGTTTGGATCCAGCCATGCTGTGACAGTAGCTGCCCCGGAGGAAGGGGTTTTCTATGGGAAAAGAGATCTCCTGGGCAGTCAGGCCCACTGTGGACATGCTCCAGGCACCCTCGGGTCGCATCAAAGCCAGGAAACACTCAGATCGCTCGGCTGGCTGCCCCTGCTTCTGGTGTATCTGTAACACAGCCAAGAGCAGCCATGAATGACAGTGAAAGAGGGCCGAAGCAAAAGCAGATCGAGAGAGAGAACATGTGGTAGCACACTGAAACATCAAAAAGTAGAGCGAACTCCGCTAGAAAGGCCAGGAAGAAAGAAAACACTGATATTAGATTATAAAGCACATTACAGATATCTGTCCCACTCTGCTGCCCAACAGGCCAAATATTTAGTTGCAGGCTTGTCTGTTGTCTGAAAGAAAACACCCTCCAATAACAGAGTGATGACAAAGTCATTCATTATGTTCTTCTTATAGGGTTTTACAACAAAACCAACAGAATAATCAAAACTAAAATAAGAGTCGTCAAAAATGAAAAAAAAAAAAAATCTTATTTGAGAGTCTGTATTACAAGTCAAATTTATACAGCAACAGACCTGAAGTAATTGGGATACTAACAGTGGGAATATGTTGTGAAACTAAACATAAATACAATTTTTTTTTAAGTTTTAATGTGATTTAGAAATATACGTTTCATCAGGTGGAAAAAGAGGAAGACATGACTCGTTCAGTAGCGGCTTTTTTGTGATATTACACCAAAAAGATGTAGAAAAAAAAAACTACAATATACAGTAGTTGTTTGTGAAAAGCAGCAATTTCTACAGAGTGTGCTGCACATCAGTGCTGCAAACTTGCTTGTCCTGAACAGCAGAGGAAGGGGCTTCTCCTGTTACAAGATATACCCGATGTTGCAAGAACTCAAGTCAAATGACCTGAATGTTTGTGACCTGTCAAATGTGTGTCAAGGCTGAGGAAACGTTTAGAATATTCGCACGGGAGCAAACCCAGCAGCATATTGGTATTGTTGCAGACTTGGGTTCACAAGAATTAATATGAATTTAATAAAATTTTGTCTCAAACTGGATCAATTTGGTGAGTATGTCACAGTCTCTGGGAAAAGGAGCTCAGTCTAACAATATCATCCTTGTGCACAAAGTCTTTACATCTTAAAGAGTGTATCGTGGGTAACTATGCATCATCCACAAAATTAGCCTTGCATAGTTGTATAAGATCTTCAGACTTAAATTCTCCACAAGTAGTCATTGTGTTTTCAATATAATTTTTTTAGCAAACAGACAAAAAAAAAAAAAAAAGTGTACACATAAGCCCGTGTGTGCTAAAGACCACAACTGAGGTCCGTGACATGCTTATAACGTAGCAGTAATGACAGAGGTGAACAAGGCCTCCTCCTTCCTTGTCTCCTCTGAATCATATTTATGTGCTGCCCTGACAGCTGGTGAGAAATAAAGCTCTAAAACAACAGGAAGCTTGAAGCATCAGTCTCAGCCAAACTGCCCAACAAGGCATGCCATCATTATCCCCCCTCCGGCCCCAGGGCCATGGATTCGGTTCGGCAGGGACGGGAAGCAACATGATCCCTGATAATGAACCCCAAGGGGCTTGTGCTTCCTCTTGCAACAGGTGCAGAGACAGTTCTCTCTGGCAGTTCACCATAGGAGCATTTACAGGCAACAGGACTAAACAAACGATGTCTAGTCATGCAAAGCATTAACCCTCTTAGGAGGAATTCTTTAAGTCACAAATTCAGATCGTTTGACCAGAGAATCTGACTCTTTTTTTTATGGATTAGTCTAATCTTTCTGTTTATACAATAGCCGGAGAGGCTGAGTCTGTGTGTGTGAAGGTAACACAGGGCCCGTGGGTGCTGGAAAAGGAGGGGATCTGCTGGTGTGAGCACGACCAACATCAGCAGATAGTTTGCCTTTAAAACAGGACTGTGGTACTCAGAGTTCACACCCGCTCACGACAACCCTGCAGCGGTTTCCGAGCAACCATACCCGCTCTACCTGTGCGGCAAGCAAACAGCGCGCACACCCCCTCACTTTACCGGATTGAGATAATAATGGTTAAAAGCCCTCTAGCAGGCAGGTGACTCACACCACAACACACAAATCAGCAAGGCCAGCTAGTGATGATGCAGGATGAATTGTTATGGCCATTTGTTTAAGCGGAAAATGCACAATTACATATTAAACAATACAACCATAATATAACCAATCGGTGCAATCGGTTAAAAGTTGCGCAAGGAATAAATAAAAATCATTAGAATTTATATGTAAATATAAAAAAAACTGGCATATAAACTACGTAAACGTAGACAAATGTATTCCGAATTTCTAGTGAATTTCTAGTATTTGGCAGGTGTTTGTTTAGTTGGGCAATGTCATCATCTGAAAAGCTTGCTCTTTCCTTTGAAAACTATAAGATGAAAACAACTAAATAATCTCAGAAGGGCCCGAAGCTGCATCAATCAACGGTGTGTGTCGTGCTGGCACCACTATACAAAACAATAGACAGGCGGGACATGGTTTTATACAACAGTCTACAGCAGATATTTCAAGTAACTTTGACTTACCTAAATAAACCCGCAGTTCTCTTCCGCTAACCGACCCCTATACTCCTCTTTGGTGAAATATAGCTCCTCGCTGCGATGTTGGCTTTTTGATTCGAGTCTGTAATCTTTAGATTTCTATTGCATCAGGAACAGGACGCCAGCGAGTTGGTGACGCTCCGGTTGTAACGTGACAGTTTTAGATAAGTCTAGTACTGTGGCGAGCACTGTTTTTATAAGCTCCACTACACTGGAAACCCGCCGTGGCTCCGCCTGCACACTTGCCCTTAAAGGCGCAGTCTTTCTTTTCACCAGTGTCTCTGCAGTGTACGTGCACGCTGGGTTAACACACAGGACTAATTAATCCATGCGTTAACTGGTTGTGTGCAGTGTTTAGTTTATAAGTACTTTTAATTTAAAGTTAGTTGACAAATGACAAACCGTAGAAGGAGATAACCAGTAAACACTCTGTCATGTTACATGTAGCTTCTCAGAAATAATAGAGTCCAAATGTTGTGCTGTGTTCGGTTGTTAAATGCAATGCAGGCTTCCAGCTAATTCCAGAAATAGAAAAATGTTTGCAACACTTCTGCAGAGAAGAACATCCTAAACATTTAGCGTTTGAAAAGTTTCCATTTTATCACCGATTTATATTTAAAGTGTCTTCTGTAAGGGCTCGTACAAAACAAGCTGTTTACAGTGAACTGCAAAGATTTGCAGAGAGACAGTAATGCGGATTGTTACAGGGTAGATAAGACTGACAGCAACAAATAAACAGAGCAAGAAACACGCCTACTGTTTTTGTACAGCATTTTACTACTAACAGAATGGAGCCCAGATTGCTGAGCTTTACACTTATCAGATCCCCCTAGGTATTTTCTTTTAGCTGGACCTGTTCCCTGTTTAACTGACATAGTGTCAACTGATACAAGGTGTAATAAGGTAAAGGCTGCAGCTTTGATTTACATAGAGTTTTTTCGCTTGTTTTTCTTTTAAGGTAATGTATGAATAATCTGGAACTTACAATCACTCACACCCTTTGTTTCCAGTCACTTTGCATACATATAGTTTGTGTGGTGTTACGTTAACTATGTCACCTAACTTAACTGGGCTAAGCAAACCCAACACTGACATGCACACTAACCAAACATAGCAATACAATGGTTAGAAACAACTCAAGTGTTGAATCAATAGGGGCAAAATGCAGAGGTGTGTGTGTGTGTGTGTGTGTGTGTGTGTGTGTGTGTGTGTGTGTGTGTGTGTGTGTGTGTGCAGAGAGAACAGAGTGTTCTTATGCTAGCGTTCGTAAATCCTTTACAGCTTGGGCATGAGGGCTCCCAAAACCCAAAAGGCTTCTCATTACACATTAGCCATACATGAACTAGGCTCTCACTAATCCTCCATTATGATTTCAGGCACATTTTTTGGGATTCTTCTGAGGCCGAAGTGACCAACAGAGAAGGAGCTGAACATTTAGCTTCATTTACAATTTATGTGTGTGTGATTAAAAATGAAGAGAAAAGTTCTTGTTTTGTGTGATTGATGCTGCAGGAAACAGTCAGCATTGATAATAACTCATTTAAAAATGAAAGAAAAGTAATGTAATTTGATTCAGTTCAGTAAAGCATGTGTTCATTCCTGTAGTGAATCTTCTGTCAAAACCCTTACTATGTTTCACCAAACACACACACACAACAGGAGCAACTAGGTTGTGGTTCAGTAACTCGTGTGGGATGTGACAGTATGAGCTGGGAGTTGAACAGATAATCCTGGGACTGGTAGATGACTGCTCTAACTCCTGAGTCACAGTAACCCAGTGGGGACAATAGACTTCATGTCCAAACCACCTCTCTTCGTACTTCAGCCCTCCCCGCTTCTCTGCACTGTGATGTCACCACTCAGAGGAAGTTCCTTATAAAGTTCGTCAGGGAGAGGGTAAAAAAACCAGGGAGAGAGATAAGCACTGTCAGACAGATGGAGCTTTAACTCGTGTCACAGAGGATATCCTTCACAGGATCTTTGCTCCTGCTTTATGACTCACAGTGACATTTTGCAACCACATCCCACGTTGTCCTCCTCAAAAAGTAACACCTTCACCTTGTTTTCCTTTTAGCAGCACTGGGAGCAGAAAGAAATTTCCCTTTGTGGCCTGCACTTCAACACATTTTTTTACTTATGAAGTGACGCTACAGTCTCTCGCTGATTACTCTAACCATTACTTTTACTCTCATAAAGGAAGGAAGGGTGGTGTTTTGTTGGATACAAGGCAAAAATAAACTATATCATCAGTGTAAATGATTTATTCACTAAAGAGTACACAGCATTGGTTGCCCCTGCCTGCTGAGGTAATTAAATTACAAGCATATTCAGCCTGCGTCCAAAGTTCACAGCGATATTAAAACAGCAGCAAAAGGTTTAGTGGTGTGTTGAGGTGACGTCAAGCCTCTTTGCCTGCAGAAGATTCCAGTGAAAAGGGGTTTGTGTTTGTTTTTTCTCTGTGTGCACAGATTCTTTTTAGGGACTGGTTTAAACTACGGTTAGCTGTCTGTCCGAATGTAAAAACTAAAGCTGATCAAATATTTTGTGGCCAGGAAGGTCTGCAAACATCTACCTTTTGGGTACAATATCAGCTGCCTTTAAAAATTGCAACTTTATTTATAAAAGTAAAGTATTTGCTTAACCCACAACCCATTTGAGCTTTTTCCGGTGCTTGTCATTTTTGCATAGAGCTTGCTCAGTCGTTGCAGAGCTGCTTTAGTTGGTCATAACAGATGGTCGGATACGGTAGCTTAGCTTAGCTTAGAGTGAGACAAAGAAAATGTTTCAGGGTTATGCAGGGTTATGTATTGGGCTTTGGGCTATATCAAACCCCTGGAATGATTTCTTGCAGGGTGCCACAAGACTCCAACAAATAATAATGTGCAACATACAGTTTTGACACTTTGGCTTTTGTACAAATGACAAAAACAAGACATGGTGTTTTAATTCATGAGCAATTTTTTTACCTTTGGACAGAATCAAGGAATCCTTTTCCCCATTTTCAGTCATTTCCAGTTCTAAGCTGAGTTGATTGGCTGCTGACAGCCACTTCTATTACCGAGTAGACATGGGAGTGGTGTCAATCTGCTCATGTAACTCTCCGAAACAAAAGCAAATAATCCTCCAAATGTCAAACGGTTCATTTAAAAGGCATAAACTACTATTCACCTATATTGTAATGACATCTTAAATGTTATTTAAAATCAGAATGAACTACTTTTGACTGATGTGCTTGTTCTGCAATAGGGCTGAATAAAAAATGTAGTATTGTGTTAAAACACGCTGCTCATATCCTAACTGTTCCAACAGTAGCTCACAGAGTGAACACAATTTTCTCTTCAACACGAATATAACCAACCTTCGTGGTTCACACTGTAAAAGAGCATCCACTCTGTGCAGCTGTGAGCACTGTAGCCAAAGTTCAGTCTGACACATCGCAGCGTATTACCGCCGGATCGTGGTTTCGTCTGCCAGATCCACACACACTTGGCTCCAGCCGTGGAAACAAAACACAAATCCCCAGGCAACGAATGGTCATTCCTCACTACAGCGTAAATAGAACCATATTAAAGCATTTCTACTTGTTAACCATACCAAACCCCTGAGTGTCCCTCAGCTTTTTAAGTTATTAATCACTTCCTGTATTGGTAGAAAGACTGCTGGGAAATGAAGGGATTTCAGAGTAAATTGCCTCATACATATACACAGGTAATTTGGACCGCAATACAATCAATAGCAGTAATAACAAGTCATCATTGCATCACACCAGGACATTGTTATTTTAAGTGGTTGAAGCAGCCACAGCCTGCTGTTAGTAACGGGTGGAGCGAGCTCATCCGCCCCCTTGATGATGACAGGGTGTGTTTAGTCTCCAGAACCTGAGGATCACTTTAGACGTAGACTGGGGGAGTTATTAGCGAGCTTATCCTATGACTGAGACTGAATCAAAGTCATGGTTGTAATTTACACTGTGGTTTGCATACTTTAATGTTGGGAAGCAACATTAAAGAATGTGAATATACGGTTGACTCCACATTCACATTCACACATAATACTATACACAGACACCCACGGTGCTCTCATATGTGTCTGATGATTGGGGAGAAGCTGTGAAAACGACAGCTGTGGTGTGATGGAGAATGTCTCACTGAGCCGACTCTGTCCAGTCGCCAGATCACAACCAACTCTGCTCACAGGCTGCAGCAATGGAGTGCCACAGAGGGAAACAGACTCCTAACATGCCTTGTTTCCGGGCTCAGAACATCAGTTATCCTCTGCCTACGCTTTAGTTTTCTGCTTTGGCTGTGTTATTCAATCTTAAAAGAGGTTTTATGAACAAATACATTACCAGTTACCCAGAAAGTAATGCCTGTATTGTATTTCAAACAGCCAAAACAGAAGTTTCTGGCATTTGGCCGATGAGTATCCCAGGTTTCCTGTGGTCGTGAGGTCAGCCTGTGCAGGAGAGGGTTTAGGCTTCATTTAAAGTTTCAATCTATTAATCTTTTGCAGCAACTTATTGCTCTGGGGGTTTGCTTTTCTCCTCATTTCCTGATTCAGACTCGCTCATGGGGAATATTAGAAACACTAGGACCCAAAGAACCCAGCTCTTCTGATAAAGATATCAGATGCTATCCACCAAGGAGATCAACCTTCAAAGGGAGGCACTTGGGCATAAATCAATAGCCACAGGGTTAAGGCTACAGGTTGCTCTCTATGTGCACTAACATGTGTAATGAAGGATGAGGTCCACAGATGAGCTGCAGTCTGTGAGCCAATCAGATCTTTGTTTCTCGTTTGTCTATTTATGAATGTACCTTAATGTGTTCATGTGGCAGAGCCCAGTGACATGAACTGAGTCATTTAGGGTAGAGCATGTGCTTTGTCAGAGAGCTTTTTGTTCTATTCATGTGTGGATTTACAGGCCGTGATGAAGTCAGACTGACTACCTGACCTGGTGCTGGCCAGCAGCCACATTAATTCCACACGACACAAATTCTCTGGATCACTGCTCACACAAGCCTCCTAATGAGCCAGCCTACAGGTTCAGGAGAATGCAGATGAGATCCAGCTCCCATTTTCCATTGCCTACAAGGAGGCTGGCTGTGGAGACGCATACGTTTATGGCAAAATGTGGCGCTCCAGGGGGAGAACCATGCGTGGGTGGAAATAGAGTCCTGTCCTAAAGTCAATGGTAAGGGTATGAGGACTATAATGGCCTCAGGGCTGTTTGCTGAAAACTAACCCAGATGAATAACTGAACTGCCAGCTACACCACAAAAACATTTGTTCCTTTTCTCAAAAGCCAATACAAAACACGAAACCACGGCCATGTGCTCCAGAACAATGAACTCTGGGAGTCCATATGTCATAGTCAACAGGTTACTATAACTAACAGCAATGAAAGGGTAGGCCATTTTTTGAATTCTGGGCAGGTGTTCACCTCATTTCAATTTTATAGTTACTTATTATAATAGATTACTCTTTTCACAATTTCACTGTGAAAGGTTTTTGCTGTTTGTCATGTTATAATATAGAATATAGAGGCAGGTGCTTAAAACTAATATGAAATGGTGCTAATTATTGCTATTAAAATTTTCGGAAGTTTTATCATAGAGAAATTCTAAATAAGAAGTATACACATGCACATGCTTTAAAATGGCTAGGTATGTGAGTGGGCTTTTTAACTGAAAGGCTGTATGTATAAGGAAAGCTATCATAAATGTTAACCAAACAAATGAAACATATCAATGGTTTCTAAAACAAGAAAGAAGGGATCAATAGAACTTCTGATGTCTTTTAGCATGATATCCAATTCCAGTGACTTTTGATATTAACTAATGCATGGTATACATTGTTCACCACCATTATTAAAGTACCCAATCAGGGAAAATCTTGTGGAGTTTATCCTCCTGGTGGAGTTCAGAAACGTGGAGAGTGTGTGCCAAAAATCACTAAACCTACTCTGGAGGCTCGTAATTGTCCGAGAATATACTAAGACTGCTTTAAAATGATGGAAAGTGACTCATTCTACACAATACTGTAATACTGAGACCAAGACAAGACAAAGGGCAAATTAGAGGCTTCACTGGAGCCACCTTTATTGCTTTGTAAATATAGCTCTGCATGGAAAGCACATGCAAAGTCACTTTTAAATAAGGCTGTAATTATCCTGGAGCCAACAGATTATTTTTGGCTCTGCTTAAAAATAATTGGTTGTCACAGTTGTGCACCCTCTTTTTCAAATTACAGTATGTAAGTGAAGTTGGAGGATCTCAAAGTCGGATTACTTGGATACAATAGTGTGATTTAGATTTAGCATCACAAACTTACCTCAGGCTTTTTCCTAAAGGTCTCCTTTAAATTCAATATATAGGAACCAGTTTATACATTAGTAGAATCCCTTATACCGACAGCTACAGTTTGAAGAGCTGTTGAAATGTAGAATGAATGTTAGCTTGATCTTGTAAATTAGACAAAAAAAAAAATCTAAGTTTAGTTTCCACTGTCTTTTTTTCACCTTCTAACAAACTCTACAGATGCTGTCCTCCACACTCTGCTGTAGTCCCTGGCAGGAAGTAAATCAGCCAGGGAGCCACCTCAGACCAAACACTGAGAGGGCCTCTGGAGCCTGACAGTGTGGGAGGTGTGCACTGAGCTCAAGGGGCACAGTGTGCTTGTTACTTCCTTGTTAAGTAAAAAATCAGACTCTGCTGTATACACAGACATGCATATAAACTCATATTGACTCATGCTAAAATGTGTGCACACATACTGTAGTTGCCTGCACACAGTCAAGTTTACACATTTTATTTTCAGATTTTTTCCCCCCTGAGCGCAGTAGTACATACTTAAAACCCTCTATCCACAAATCTGCCTCTAACACTATATTTACTGTAAATTCTCTGGCATAATTACCCCGTAATTTGGAGCTTTCCCTCAATCTTCACATAAAAAAAATGTAATAAAAGGAAAAAGAGTGTAATTTTATACAACCCCAATTCCAAAAAGATTGGGAAGACATTTGAAAAGTAAATAAAAACAGAATGCAATGGTTTGCAAATTTGATCAATCCATATTCTATTCACAATAGAACATAAACAACATATCAGATGTTGAAACTGAGACATTTTACCAATACATGGGAAATATTAGCTCATTTTGAATTTAATTGCAGACATTTAAAAAAAGTTGGAACATGGTGATGTTTAACGCTGTTTAGCATCCTCTCTTCTTTAAACAACTGTCTCTAGATGCAAGTGAGGACACCAGTTTTAGTTCTCAGAGTTTGGGGAGAAGAATGTTGTCCCATTCTTGTCTGACGCAGGATTCTAGCTGCTCAACAGTCCTGGGCCATCAGTGCTGGTTTTTACGTTTTATGATGAATGTTAAATGTTTTCAATTGGTAGTAATAATATTAATATTAATATTAATATTAATATCAATAATAATAATAACAACAACAACAACAACAACAATAATAATAATAATAATAATAATAATAATAATAATAATACATTTTTATTTAGAACCACCTTTCAGTTCACTCAAGATCACTGTACAAAGAAGCAACAATCAACAACAAACAATAAAGTATGAACAGAGCACAAGAGCAAACAACCTAAAGTTAAAATTGCCTAATAGGCTAATTAAGTGAAAGTGGGAAATCACAAAGAATAGGACATTTTAAACAGATAAGTTTTCAGTAATGATTTGAATAGGAAAAAATAATCAGTTTTACAAATATTGTCGGTGAGAGAGTTCCAAAGATGGGAGACAATGGGACTGAATGCCCTAGAGCCCATGGTACTTAACTGTGCAGTGGGTATGGAAAGAAGACACATAGTGGAAGAACAAAGAGTACAGAAAGGGGTATATGATTGTAATTGCTCTGAAAGGTAAGGTGGTGCAAGGTTATAAAGGGCTTAATATGTAAGGAGGAGGATTTTAAAGTCAATACGATATTTGATGGGAAGCCAGTGAAGCAGTTGAAGAGTGGGGGTGACATATTGTATCTTGGGAGTCTGGGCTATAATACAAGTAGCAGAGGTCTGAACCAGTTGACGTTTGTGTAGAAGCTTGTGTGAATACCAGATAACAGTGCATTACAGTAGTCAAGACGGAAAGTGACCAGAGAGTGGATGTTATGCAGGGCAAGAGCAGGACGAGCAATGTTACGAAGCTGAAAGTAAAATGTTTTGTGGTGCTATTGTGGTGCTAAGATAAGGTGCTATTAAAGAGAACAGCCATGTTACTAATCTGGGGGGAAGGAGTAACAGAGTACCCATCAATAGGAACGGAGAAAGTCTCAGACTTTGAAAGGGTGGATTTGGTGCCTATCAGAAAAACCTTAGTCTTACTAATATTAAGCTGAAGGAAGTTTAAATTAAACCAAAATTTTATTTCATATAAACACTTGATGAGACAGCTCGTGGGACAGGATTGGTCAGGGTTGGTGGATATATAAAGGTGTGTATCGTCTGCATAGAAAGGAATAAAAGGTGAAAGTTCTGGAATGCAGGCAGGTTAGTTCAGCACCCAGTATCTTCTTCTGTGAAGCCATGCTGTTGTGATGGATACAATATGTGGTTTAGCATTGTCTTGCTGAAATGTGCAAGGCCTTCTCTTAAAGACACATTGTCTGGATGTGAGGATATGTTGCTCTAAAACCTCTATGTACTTTTCAGCATTGATGCCGAAAAGATGTGGAAACTGCCCTCACCATAGGCCCTAATGCAGCCTCATGCCATCAGAAATGCAGGCTTTTGAACTGTCCGCTGATAACAAGCTGGATGGTCCCTCTCCTCTTTAGTCAGCAGAACAGGATGTACATGGTTTCCAAAAATAATTTCAAATTTTAATTCATCCAACCAAAGAACAGTTTTTCTTTTTGTCTTAGCCAATTTAAGTGAGTTTGGGCAAAAGAAATTGGTGGGGTTTCTGGATTGTGTTCACATACAGCTTCTTCTTTTCACGATAAAGCTTTTTAACTTAGATTTGTAGATTACACAGTGAACTGTGTTCACAGACAGTGATTTCTAGAAGTGTTCCTGAGCCCATGCAGTGATGCCCAGTAAAGAATCACATCAGTTTTTAATGCAGTGCCTCCTGAGGGCCCGAAGATCACATGCATCTAGTTTTCACCTTTGACCTTGTCCCTTTTGCACAGAGATTCCTCCTGATTCTCTGAATCTTTGATTATATTATAGACTGTAGATGTCAATGTTTAGACACAGTTTGTCTGAGAACGGTGAACCTCTGTCCATCTTTACATTCAAGAGGCTCTTCCACTCTGAAATGCTCTTTTTATACTCAGTCGTGTTACTCACCTGTTGCCAACTAACATTTGTTTTTAATTTGTGGCTATTACTTTGCCACATAATGTAGGTTATCTTTTGTTTTTTTTGTTTTCAGCTATATCAAATATATTGATATCAGAGGATTTATTTCTAACAGCCTGATTATTGTCCCTGCTTGATTAAAATGTTGCCATAATACCCTATAATAACTCAGTATACGGTTAAGCACAGAGATTAAGATTAAAATGTGGGTAATTTTCCATGATCCTGTGTGATGTCTGAGAAATCAGTATCTGCATACTTCATTTGTAGGCGACATCCAGCTCATCACTTCACCAAGCTTATTCCATTTGCTCATTATTTAATCATATCTATTTCCATAACTCTTATCTGCTGCTAGGATGGGATAGCTGGAGGAAGAGGAGCCTAATGTTTACATTTGCCCCACCACACACTTTATTTTCCCACAGACTGAGCCTCTCAGTTCACCATTGTGCCATAAAGGACACACAGAGAGAAGGTCACACTGTGATAGAAAGCCTCATCAAATGTTTGCTCAGATTAGATTTAAAACTAAAAGTAAGCATTTTAAAATGCTTACTGTGAAACAGTACAACTACACAGTTAGTGTGTGCTTGTACAGTGAGTGTATACTACAGAGCTGCAGACTGTTGTGTCATGAGCTCTCGAGGTTTTCCCACCACAACTTACTGATTAAGTTCATGCTCATTAAAATGCTGAAAGTAGCTCTTTTAAAATGCTGTCTGGAATGCTGCAAACCCCAAATAAATCCCTTTGAAAACATTCAACCTGAGTCTTGTTAGATTAAGAGCGAAACACTCAATGAGGGATTGTCTGTAGTCTGTGTGATGGGAAGGTGTTGTACATTCAGGACATGAAGATCTTTTTAATTAAAGCCCAGTAAAGTGCAGTTATCTGCAGCTTCAAACTGTTTATCACTTGTCTCACTCCAATGGCAGTAAGAGTGTGCATCATGCGGCAGCAGCTAATAACTTTGGGATACTGTTCATTTGGTCATTTATTTTCTATCATCATCCTGTATGTAAAAGACAGTCCTGTTGTTTTTGTATAAAACAATACCATTGGACAGTGCGCATGTGCTTGGAGCTTATCCTGCATAATCTTTTACCAGGACCTGCTAATTAAGTTGCGACTCATTAAAGTAGAGAAAGTAGCTCCAAGAATTACTGTCTGGAATGCTGCTAACACCAAAGAAATTCCCATGAGTCTTTACATATTTCGAGTCAAACAATTAATCATTGAAGTAAGCATCTTTATTCTGTGTGGTGGGAATTAAATTGTGCAAGTTAAGAGTCAAGTACAGCTATATGAAGCTTTTTTACTATCAGCAATGGAAAGAGGAAGCAGGGAGACTCTAACACATTCTCCCAAACTCTGTATAGCACTAGAGGAGGCATTCCAAATTTAGGCCAGATAAGATTGTAAGTCATTGAAAGGGGTTCAAAACACCCAGCTCTTCCCTCCCCTGTTCCAACAGCTCCTTTCAGGAATTTCTCTACTTTGCCTTCTATCAGGACAGGAAGCACCCAGCTGAGAAGACAACAAAAGCTCTGGTTAATCTGGCTTTTCCCTGCCCTGGGAAACAGAGGTACTAGGAGGTAGATAAAACTTCTTTGAGAGTTTATATTTATAAGTGTTCACATGCAGGTACAGTGCATCCACATGCGCTTGTGAATATGTAGGAGTGGGAAACATAAAGTCAGCACAGGATAAAGGGCAAACCTGGACCACAGGCAGCACATCATGGGAGTATATCAGCATGCCATTGATATTCTGTGTGAGAAGAAGCAGACATGATAGAAGATGTGTTTTCTTAGTTTCCAGTTGTCTGTCACTTAGGTCTGAGAGACGTGCTGACCTGCACCGTACGCTTTACTTGTACAAGAGCACCACTCCCTACTGTCTACTGGTCTTTTGAGTTTGCACAGGCACGTGTCCATGTGACGTAATGCAGATCTCTCATAACACAGCCTTAGCCTGGCAAACAGAGCTGTGTCATGTTATAGCCAAAGCAAGTGTAGTATTGTTGATAGTTGCACCTTCAGTGGAATAAGGGTCAGGAAGTGAAGAGGAATTTCTGGGGATAAACATTCATCCACTAAATCTGCTTGATGATTCACATGGGAAGAGGGAGTTACAGAGGAAGAGTCTGTGAGGGAGTTTGAGAACGATGGGTCAGGGAGTAGTCACAGGAGAAAAACCACCCACACTTACCACAAAGGCTTGACTCATGCAGTTTGGTTGGCACACGGCTGTGGGACAGGGACATTACACAGGATCTCCTCTCCAGGATCTGCTGCCTGACCTAAGCCTGAGCAGAGATCAACGCCGAAATCACAGACAGCTTTCATGACTGGAGCCACAGTGACAGGCAATGGATTAGAGCAGACACACAATTATCTAAATCGTGACATACGACTCTGCAAAGAGCACACTTGTTATAAGTGTCACTCCTATGACCGTGAGGGTGTGCGGCTTGATTCTCCAGTGAATAACTGAGCCCAGAAATTTCTCCGATCACTTTATTTCTCACATTTAAAATCTTTTAGTTAGTTTATACACAGTATATATTACAGTTAGTTTTATAGTTCTGTTTTGTCCTTTGTTTGGAAAGTAGTTATGTACACTGTTTATAAATCACAGTTTGTCACATTGTGTGCCTGTTTTTACTCTTCCTACAATCTCTATCCGCTCATAATTATGTTGCATAACAGGATCATTCAACATTGTGTAGTGGGCAGATAGTATGAAACTGCCTTTCTGACACTGAAAGTATTTTCCATCATGTGTCAAGCTATGATGTTTGACACAAGAGTGACTGGTGCCGTTTTTCACTGCATTCAACTGTTTTTGTCCAAGTTAACCATCAACATATATGGTTAGGATCATATGCAACACCTGATGTTTTTGTTTCTTGCAGCACCTGGCCTCTCTTTCCTGTTTTCATCTCACTGTGTTTGTGGTTACTCAGTGTACTCAATCTGTGTCCCTCCAGCGTGTATCACTAAGCTGATAAAACCCTCCCTCCTATGGCCACTGAGATAAGAGCCTGTGATTACGACAGGTACTGTAGAATAGCTGGTGTGCACTCTTACCGGGGCACAGTGTGTATAAATCTGTTGCTACCAGCTCTCACTGGGCTTAAGGGTGTTTCCTGGTTGGATATGTTGAAATTGTGTCTGCCTATGGCAGCCACACTGTGACACACAATCTATAAACTCTCTTTGTAGTGTGAAGCTCGTTTGTGTTTGAGCAGGTACTGGCCCTCTATTAGTCAGCTGGGCCAGATGCAGAAAACTAATGACAGATGAACAAATGGGCAAGGACAGTGCAACGCCGGGGTTTATATATTTTGAATTTAAACACCTGCACAAAGAGTTTTAAAAGACTTGCCAGCTTAAACAGATTACTCTATAGTTATCATAACCTGCATTTGTTCCCTGCCACAGTGTTAGCAAAAGCCTGGGAAAAGTTAAACAGTTTGGAGCCAGCTCATCTCAGAGTTAAATCACCTCATTGGAAAGACTTCATTGAGGCCTGGATCTAAATGTGCCAGCTTGTTGAAATATTGTTGTGGCAAACCCATGTGTTTACAGAGTTTCCCATTGTGGTGAAGATGGATTTAAAAAAAGTCTGACAGCTTTTAAACTCCCACCACCCACACTGTCTCATAAAGGCAGGACATGGCTGAGAACACAGCTTGAAGTGGGTGCAGAGCTTCTTCTCTTCCCACTGACTGCATTTTGTGTGGCTGGCTGATTTGAGTGTAGTGTTTCATACACATTCAAAACCCACACATTGTTTGTTTTACTTGTTGCCCTGGTGACAGTGGCATCTCTCAATACTTGACCTGAATATATGCTGTGGGGGTAGTGCCGGGCACAGCGTAATTCTCTTTGCTTCTGCTAAAAGTTTGAGAACAGAAATGGAACCAACATATTATAGTCTTCTATGAGGGAAATCCATCCTGTCAAATACACTTTGCTGTTGTTGTTTCAATTGGTAGCATCGGACATACAGCGCCATCATCGAGACTATCAGCTCCATATGCTTCCTGCTGCTGTCCACAAAGCTTTATCTTGAATTAGATCCTTCCACCAGCTAGGGTCACAGTCAGCCTGTTTTCAGAGTGTTTGATTTGAAACTCTTTCCCAGGTGGAGGAAAGTTAGCGTGCCGAGTCAGTTTGGATATGATATGATGTGATGGAGAGTGGTCAGATGAGCAGCGGTGATGGCTGTATGCTGTTTTTTGCTGGATCACCAGGCAGTTCCTTTCCTCTGTTAGCTATTTGATAGTC
This sequence comes from Channa argus, assembly GCF_033026475.1. Lineage (NCBI taxonomy): Eukaryota > Metazoa > Chordata > Actinopteri > Anabantiformes > Channidae > Channa > Channa argus. The sequence continues at coordinate 17,566,461 of NC_090201.1, read as the reverse complement.
AGAGGGATATATTACTGCAGTCTGATTGTTTTACAACCTGTTGGCACCAGACCGTCTGTCTCAGGTAGGATCGCTACCTGTGCATTCAACAGGTTTGACTGTGCACAAACACAAACTACACACAGGGCAGAGACAGCCTTTTAAGGCCTCACAGCTGTCATCAGATATTTTATCAGTAAGTAGTGTGTGGAGAATCAGCTGAACCCATACAATACAGTCCCACATTGGAGACTGATAGGGACCTATTACCTACCTACTATTGTGATAATATGAACATAAATATTCTTGGTGACAAAGTTGCTATTCATTTATAAAGGTGCATTATGAGCCTCCGCTCAAGAATCATACGTAGTGGACAAACCAATTAAAAAAGTAATGCATTCAATCTGAAACTGTCAGGACTTTTAGACTATGAATAAATTATAGTGTTTTAAAGCATGAGTCTTATAGAGGACTCAAGTGTTTGTCAGATAATCGTGGGGCACTGAAGGTTTGTCATCTGTGACTGGTTGGACCTGATCTGTCACATGTATGTCTGTCCTCTTGTCGAGTACAGAGGGTGGGGTTTACCCTTGGCCTGTCTGTGCTGTAGAAAAAAAACCCAAACATTTACACTCAATATCTCTGTATATATAGATGAATACTTTCTGTTTTGAAAAAACAAAGGGTATCTTTATACTCCCAAATCATCTAGATTATCAGCTGTGTTTGATAAAATAAGTTTGATCGAGTTAAATGGGGAGATTATGTAACTTGTTAAACCATAATGTATTTTCACTTTGTATGAACATGATTCTGAAAAAGAAAGGCTAACTTATACTGGGATTTCTGATAATACACTTCATGGTATGTAGTTTAATAAATTACATTATAATTTAATAATGTAATTTCTAGCAGCTGTGGAACGCTTTCTCTTCACCTTCTTTGATGCATGACTTGATTCCTCATGCACTTACTAAAGGAAGGGAAAAAAACAGTTCAGCATATTGTGCAACCACTTGGCACTGAGAGCACTGTATGTGTCAGGTCATGTAAATAAACATGTGCAGAGACATATGCAAAAAATGACTTTTGAAATGTGTCTGTGCATAATCTGGATTATTATTTTCTATGTTCATGTAGGATTTTTGTAGTTTTTTGTTGTATTTGGACATATTATGCAGATGAGTCAAACTTGTTTGATGCCTAGTATTTATTTAAAAAGAAAAAAAACTTGAAACGTCAAACAGGAAAGTCAAGGTTTTTGAAAGCACAAAAATGTGTGGCTGCAAGGTTAATCCGGTGTGGTACAGGAGAAAGCGCACATACTCAAACCAAGCGCCAGTGTTTCATGTTACCCATCATCGCCCGCCTCTTAACCTCTCCTCTTGAGTACATGTGTTTCCATCACCTGTGGGTCTGTGCTTATACATGTGCTCTGCAGGCTCTGTGCATATGTGTGTCATATAGCCACAGTTTACAAACAGTCTGTCTCCCGTTACCGGACACCGGAGCTATTCTGGCCTCCTCTTCCGATGTGCACCATCCTAGTGTCCGGTGTCCATGTGGAAGTCTGCACTCCAAGGTCACCAGGTCACATTCCTCCAGCTCTTTGGCATTCTGCCTCAGGGTTCAAGTAGTGTGGAAGTGTGTGTGTGTGTGCATGTGCATGTGTGTGTGTGTGTGTGTGTGTGTGTGTGTGTATGTGCATTAGTTGTTTGTCTTTCAAGCCACACACACACACACACACACAAACACACACACACACACAAACACACACACACACACATACACACACACAAACACACACACACACACAGATTGTATTTGAAATATAGAGCTTCACAAGGACATGTTTTACAGGAGTGTGATTAATGGGTCTGTCTCCACACAAACTTTCAACCGTCCTGGTTGGCTGAGAGGTGAGTGCTTTGAGAAACTGCTGTTTGCTCGGGGGTGGACACTGATCCCCTAGGATCAATTACAGATAGGCATATTTTAAGTCTATCTGGGTGATTTAGAATTTTCATACTTGCCATTTGAGCACCCCGATAGAAATAGAGTCAGTACAGCATTAACAGTGTGATTCAACACAGTTTTGCAAAAAACAAAAATATAGTGAGACAGATCGAACAGCAGTGAAGACTAAATCAGCATACTTTAAGAAAGTCTAGGACTGATGCTTTGTTAACCAGTTTTAGAGATGATTTGATAAGATAAGCTTCTCATAATTGAGCTGAATGGAACCTGTCAATTTGCATTCTAATCACTGTTTATAGATTGTTAGTACTGTAAAAACCCCAGTGTGGCAAATTACAGTGCGGTGCCATACCTGACGGAAGACCAGGTTGTAACTTTTATACATTAAGCATTTTGGGATGCTTAAGACTCAAAGTATGAATAGTGTTAAACGAAAGACTGTGTCTGATAACATCCAACATTTCCCAAAGTTTACAGCATAACTTTTTCTGTGTATTTTTTGAGCAGACGCGTCTTATCTTAATGTGGACAGTTGCTGTTGAAGCCGCCTGTGACGCAGACTGGCAGAACAGCCTGGTAGCATTACTAAAAGTAGGTTTAAGTTTTTAATTGAGGTTAGCTCTCCTCATTAGTCAGAGAAGGTCACATGCATCTTTCTCTACAGGCTCTGACAAAGCATCAGTACTTGATGCAGAGCTAGCCTGATTACCACAAGTTGAATTATGTAGATTTAAGACAACCAGTAGTGAAAATATGGTTTATTTTGTTTTGTAGTTAACTCTCGATTGGCATGCTTGGTGAGCTGTTGCATATTAAAAATTCTGTGTCTGCAGAAATGTTAAGTTCATTACTCAATGCTCAATGTTAAATATTTTCAGGCTGATTGAAAACATCTTGTGAATCTAATTAGATATCAGTGTATTATTTACAGGAGGACAATGAAAGCAAGGCCATATTCCAGAACTTCCTGGAGCTCTGTTCCCTGAAATTCCAAGAGTTCTGCCGGAAATCCAACATGAAGCAACAGACCGCCCCCCTGAAAGGGTCGCAGAGTGTGAATAAGTCCACAGAGCGAACATGGCCATGGCTGACAGACGGACTGAGTCAGCGCCACATTCCAGTGGAGTCAACCATCCACTTTACCCTCAGCACACGCACCCCTCCACACACATAAAAGCATACACACAAACCACACGGGCACGTGCATCACCTCTTTACACTTTTTTGCACACAATATACTTTACAGGTGTTGCAGCTTTATACCAATCACTTTTCCTGACAGATTTTTCCCCCCTTTGTATTAAACAAAAGTATATACACACATATATGTAGACACACACACACACGCACACACACACAAACACATTGTTTGCACTTCACAGTTTTCTTTACTTTCTTAATCTTATTGAAACCAATCCAAATGTAAATATGTAAAGTTTGAGAGTTCCTCGTTTCTTTGTTCTATTGTAGCGTCCTGGTCTGTCTCTCCTGGTCTGTCCACTCAGCTAGAAACACTTTATACTAACACCCTCCCACACTGCTCAAGTGAGAGGTTAATGGCAAGTGCAAAAGAGCTGCCACATGATGAAATCCGGTGCTGAATAGCTGTGTAGTTTACACTGTGCTTTCCCTCTGCCTCACATACTGAGAAATACCAACCAAACAAGAACAGGCAGGAGCGGCTCAAGCAGAGGCCGGAGACCCGGCTCACAGTTAATGCACCTTTAAGTACAGTATGTTCCATGTAGCTGAAAATGAATGCCTGCACACTGGGCTCCAAAACCTGAGTCATCTGCTCACAGACCTAATGACAACATGACCTGTTTGTCCGATGGTGGAATAGTTTCTGAAAATGGCTGCATCCACAACTCTCATGGTGGATTAAACAGTAGGTGCCCCACAAATTCTGTAATATTCTAAACCCAAAAATGCAACTTTTATCACCACTTCATGCGATAATTACCCAGCTGGACAGAGATGAGACAGTCTCCACAATTCTAACCTTTTCATTCTCTTCCTTCATTCATTACAAAACTGTTACTCTCATGTGAACATCTGAATGTCACTATGAATGTTGTGTGGCTGTGGAGTTACTGTAGGAGGGTCAGGCCAGCGCCCTGCATGGCAGCTGCTATCACTGGTGTGCAAATTAGTGACTGTGAAGCCACTGTAAAATGCTTTGGGTACATTAGAAAAGCAGGCAATTTCCAGGAGAGTGTTTGTCCCATCTGAATGCTTTTGACATTCGACATGGACACACAACATATCACATAAACTACTTCAGTCCTCTGCTAACTCAGACCCATCACTTTAGAGTTGACTGCAGTTGTGTCAAAAGATGTTTTTTTTTAATACAAGTAATTTAATCCACACTAGAGAGTCTTATTTATGTGGATAGGAAACACATGTTCTATAAATGATCTATACTGACCACATAGAGACCTCTTCTTTCAGCTATGTTAGCTACGTATGTAAGCGATGGGCATGCGAGCAAATGAAAGTGTAAAGTAATCCTTTAATCACAGAGCCATTGTTGAGTTGAAGCAGAAAAAGATCTGCAACAAACTACAAATTTAGAGGTTAATGTTGTCAAAAACAGTGTAGCACAGAAAAATGTACACAATACACAGTACTCGAGTAAAAGTGCAAATGTCCTAAAAAAAAACTAGTATTAAGCATTAAGCAGATTATCTGCATTTTTACTTACAAAAGTAAAAGTTCTCCAATAGAACAGGGATGGGTTTTAAACAATACAGATTATGTTAATTATGTCAAAACATGTAGAGTAATTAAAAAATAATATTTAAAATTCACTGTTAGTTAAGGTGGAGGTTTTTAAGGTTAAGCTTTTTAACCACTACATGTGCTGACAGGTGGTTAACCCATAATGATCAACATCAACATCAGCACAGGTCATCATATTTTTAGAAAAACATATTTATATATTAATATTATATATTAAAATTACCATGTGGTATTAATGTTGTGGGTGATTGGTGTATACATAGGTGTGAATAAAATGTAAATAAATGTTTAAAAATCCGTTAAATTACCTCAGGGTCTTGGGGTGGCTGGAACCTATCCCAGCTGTCAGGTTGATAAGCAGGGCACACCCAGGACAGGTTGCTAGTCTATCTCAAAGAGAGACACACAAAGACAGGAAACTCACATTCACACTTACTGGCAATTGAGTCACCAATTAACTTAACATGCATGTCTGTGGACCGTGTAAGGAAACTCACGCAACCACAGGGAGAACATGCAAACTCCACAAAGAAAGGCCGAAGCCAGCAAGGATTTGAACCAGGGATTTGCTAGTTGTGAAGCCGCAGTTCTAGTCACACCACCATGGTGCTGCCCCTCTATAAAATTCAAGGACATTTAAAACTAAAGTGCCTTAAATAACTATATAAGACACTGGTTTGCTGCTAAAGAAAACATAAGAGAATTTTGTATGCAAAGTAGATTTATTTGTACAGCACCTCAGATCAAATCATATTTCATTCATTAATGATAAAAATGCAAATCAGTATGTGTCATTGTCATTGTTCGCTCCCATTTTCTTTAGCCACTGTCATTGTGAACCAGAGCAGGGCTGTTCTGCCTTGCTATAAAGGTGTGTGATTAACTGTGTGAGTCAGATACAGGTGTTTTGCAATTTAAAAGAAGCCTATAACACCACCCCCTTCCCCAGGTTTTTTTTTTCTTCTTTAGGTTTATAGTTGTGAGACAGCCTGCATCTTCACACGCAAGCCTGCTGTCAGTCAGTAGGAGCTGCAGCACACAGGTTATCAGTCATCACACTGGACCGAGTCGAAGGGTCTGCAGCTGGGTTGCCTGTGTTTACAAGTTGACAAATTTAGATGAGGCCTGGATATATGACTTATGTCTCCCATAGGGGGAGGGAAGCTGATAACAGACCCAGGTAGAGTTTGCACCTAAGTTAATATTGATAAAAGCTGCACCGCCGTAACAGAAAGAGTCTGAAGTAAATCTGGATCTCTCAGGTGAAATGTGAAGACTCTGAGGAACTTAAGAACTTCAAAGAAGACATTAGTCCTAATTTATGAGTGTTTAGGTAGGAGTCTGGGGTCTTCAGTCCAATCCAGTGCCCTTCCCTGTATCACAGGGTTAGGTTGTCACTAGGTCTATTACCAGTGCATGATAATGGTGATGACTGGTATTGTCACTTGCCTTGAGTAATGCAATGTGGATTTTCCTGTAAGGTCACCAGAGTGACGCAAAACCTATGTCTCAAGAGAACAAACTGAGTCATCTATCCAAATAAAATACAAAATACAGGACTGTCAGATGTCTTGTGCCTTGTTTTTGAAATAGAGCTGTGCCAAACCCAGTGTACAATACATATTATGGACAGCAGTCATCTTCTCCAGATTAGAGATGTTCTGTTTTACAGAAAAAAACCCTTAGTATCTTAGTAGAAGCTCAGTTCTGTCAGCTTACTCCAAGAAGGTCCTTCAAACCCACCTGGGTTTGACATTTATGTATAATGTTGCATGATCAACCCTTGAGGGGTCTCTGCAGCAGAACGTGTTCTGCACATTGATTTGTCATGAGTTTTAACAACATAATATAAAGGTTTGCATTTTCAGAGAAAAGTCTTCTGTTACTGTGCCTCTGCTACACATTAGAAACAATGTGAACGACTTTGTCCTTCAATTTGAAGAAAAATAAATAAATATATGAGATTGTCTTATTATCAAAGAACAAGGTTAGGAGTCACACTACAAAAGCACCTGTCATCATGGACAGAAGGAGCAGTTGCATCACCTTTTAAATGTACATATCAACATGTAAGTATTGTAAGACAGATTTGTAAAAAGCAGCCAGTGGTTATATGGCAGTGGATTCAATGTGGTATTAGGTAAACGGAGTCTGGTGTGTTGCACTGAGGATGTGCTCCATGAGGAGAGGAGGATTGTTGTCTGTTTTTTCTCAGTAGTGGTAAATGAGCCTAAACTTACTCAAAGGGTCATGTAGAGGTTACTACTGAAAAGACTGGTTAAGATGAAGCACTTTTTTTTTTTCCATCTTATCCCGTTACGATGAAGCACATGTGTAGGTTTTATTGTTTTTGTACTGTATTGCTTGACCAGGAGAGTGGAAACATGTGGGGTTTATTGTCTTTAGTGCCTGAGGCAACAAACACAGACAGGTGAAGGAGAAAAATTTGATGCTATAACATAGATTGTGTGTTTCCTCTGTATTAAGTGGGGCAACAACAGAGTGGGTCAGTATTAATGCAGTGTCTTAGAAAAAGGGTTGTGTTGTGGTGGTGTGGTTGTTGTTCTACAACAAGCAGTTTTTTTCATCGCTAAAGCCCTAAAACCCCATTGTACACTGGCCAGAATAATTGTCAGAAACTTGTATAGAAAGTATTTGGTAGGTGAAGTAAATGCTAATGTTCCTCTGTATCTGTTTAATGTGTCATTCGCAACAGTTTGTTTTCCATATAAGCTTAATATTAAGTTGATGACATAGTATGCAACTTTTTTGCCACTCGTGAAGCCCAGGCATGGTAGTTCAACTCATGTTCATCGTGATCACAACTTGTGAAATAAAGAAATATATGTCTGTGTGTTGATTGAGGACAAGATTATTGTTTAGAAAATGGCCAAAATTGTTCTTTAAAATATCTCTTCTAGTTCTAGTGGTGAATATTATGTCAGGAAGCGGTCTTTCCTCATCTGGTCACTCATACTACAGAGGTTGTAGTCTTGCTTGACCTGGTCCTCCCAGACTCCTCTGACATTTTTAGCTAGAAGTGAACTGATATTTTAAAATAGCATTTTAATTGCATTCACATTCCTTTCATGTACTTTCTAAACAGGAAACATAAAATACAACTTGAAAATCTGTAAAGTCAACCTTTAATCACCACTTCATTAGTCTAATGTAATTAAAGCAGTTTATATCATCAGTTTGAAACACTAAACATACCACCTAAAACTTTTATAATACCATAATTGCCTATGCTTTTCTATCCTTCTATCTGTCTCTCATTTCTCCCTCCACCCACTCTGCAACTGCCCTTGGGCTAGCAGCACTAAAAATAATTGAAATAGTGATAAACTGTCAAGCAGCCTTAATGAGCAGCAGAGGTAATGCAGTTGTAAATCATCTGCAACTTGTCAGTGATGGCTGGAAAATCTGGGCCAGTGATGCAGTGATAACAGTCTGGTCTAGTAAATGATGTTCAGAGTAGGCTGATTGGTTTACTAATGGGTAACTAACCAGCAGCCAGTGTTTCAGTTTATGTTACAAAATGGTGTAGGGTTTTCTTTAGATCGACAGAAGAGCTAGCACAAATCTCAACTAATATTTACACACATATATTGTTTTGATGAAACAAATGAAACAAATTTCAATGTGTGCATTTTGGTTTTGACACAAAACAAATTCACATCTATTGATGAAATTTCAACACTTTCTTGTTCACATTCATTGTGTCACTCCAGTGATAATACTCGTTTAACCAACAACAAAAAGGCAAAACTGATTTAAAACAATGGAAATGTATTGAGGAAACACACAAGCTATGCCTCATTAATTTATTGTCTGTATGTTTCCGGTGTGAAGCCTGGAAAAAGACTATGACTGGAGAGAGAGTCAGTTTCCCTGAAATGAGTGGGCATGTGGCTACACAGGGCAGCTCCTAACCTGTACTGAGGAGGACAGACACCCAGAGGGTAAAACTATGGCATCTGGTATGTTTCTAAAAACAGGCAACCCCCTTTCTCCTCCTCCTCTTTTCTTCACAGCAGATGCTGATCTATGTCTGTCCTCAGACGGAAGCAGCTATTGAGTCAGAAGGAAAGACGCACCTTCTTTTAATAAACCCACATCAAATCATCCGATGACTGACAGCATCAGAGCGTGACTCACATATTGGACGGAAACAGAGTGAAAAGGTTCAACAATGATAGAGAGAAAACGAGAAATTAGAGGTCTAAAGAGAGGCAGAGTCACGCAGTCAAGACAGAGCCTCAGGCAGCAGACATCCCGAACTTTTATCCCCCTTCATTTCTCTCCTCATAAACAGCATTTCCCTCCTCCACTCGAGCTGAGTAAGACGGCCACAAGACCTCCTGTTACTGCCTCTTCTGTCTTTCTAACTGCTCCCCTTTCTCTCCCTGCTTGTCTGACAGTGTGAATCTCATCGTCTGTCCCATGTCAGCTCAGTACGCTCAGCCTCTTACATAATTTTGACCTGGTAAAATTCCACAGTTCTTGCTCGCTCCCTGCTCCTCTAATTTCCAAGAGTTTTTCCCTGTGGCGACAACAATTCTTACTGTTCAAATCTAGCCGCCCACTCATAGGATGTTTTTCCAGCTGCTCTCAGACAAGCTACCTCACTTCAAATGAGGCTTGCACTGAAAGATAGGATTTACCTTTGAGAGAGTCCATCATCTGGAAGCACAGTGTGTCATTGTTGTGGGTTGTCTCGCCTCCTGTTCTGGAGCGTCTCCTGAAGACACTTTTGTGGGTTGGTGAAACTTTGGCCACCACTGATCCGAAGGACATGAAACAGTACTTTTCTTCTTACGGAATTTTATTGTGCACAAAGTAGACATCAGATGTTTTATTTACTGTGGCATGAATACTCGCTTTTACTTAGTTAAACACATTTAACTGGTCGTGTAGTTGCTGTACATTTTTTTGTTTTTTGTGTAAAAATGATAATTTTGAAATACAATATAAGCTGCACTAGTAAACATTTACACATCATCATCTTTTGAGCTGAAGGTGATAAACAGTTGCTCGTTTACACATCCAGCAGCTAAAGAGTAGCCACAGCATACATTTTTGTTTTCTGCTGTATGAATTCTGTGCTGTGACACACTGTGTTCACTGACAGGGGTTTTCAGTGGGTCTGTTATTGATGCAGTGCCACCTCAGTGCCTGAAGATCACAGCCATTCAATTCTGGTATTTGGCTTTGTCCATTTCCTTACAGAGATTTCTCCAGGTTCTCTGAGTGTTCATTATAAAATAATCTCCAAATTCTTTGCAATTTTACTTCGAGAAACATTATTCTCATGGTGTTAAGAATGTTTCCTTTTTAGCATTAGTGTTGCTGGCAACAAAAAAATAAAATTAAGGAAATATTAAAACAACAAGATCAATATCCCCCTTACAGGAATATACATGTTATTCTGTCAAAGCTCTGTCACTTTTCCTGGTGTTCAAGCAAAGAAAAGGAAAGTCTGACGGTCACTTCTGGTGGTTGTTAACTCCAGCTTCTTTCACATATGAACACCAGACGTTACCCAGAGTACTGTTTAACACATTTAACGCACAGCGGGAGACTGTACCGAGTCAGAAGCATCGTCATGGGAGAAAAGTTTGACTTCATTGAGGGGTCAGTGCATGCAGAAGGCACAACATGATAGAAAACAATTAGGCTGTGTTTGTTTACAGCACAATTGAAGCCGTGCATCTGAAACAAGAAAAGATACCACAGCAGTCAACTGATAGAAATGTTGTCAACACGCTCATTCAATCACTTTAAATCCTCCTGACCATTCGTGACAGAGCAGCAGGCCTCACGCGTCTAACTTGTACATAATGCAGGCGCTGTACTGGAGACTAGATAATCTCTGGAGTGTCGCAGTCTGACATATGTGTTCTGACATATACCACCTCCGGATAAAATCTGGAGAATTACAGTATTCCAATGCATGTGTGAAAGAAGCTTCTGACTCTGAGTCTCCCCTGTGTGCTCAGACCCTAATGCATCACACAACATAACCATTACTCCTTTATTCTTCTGGTGGCAGAGAAGAGGTGAAGTTACCCTTTGAGAAGAAATATGACCAGGTGTTTGGAGCTGTCTCACTGGTCTCCACCAACATCGGAGGCTTTTATAATGAAAATAAAATTGTTACAGAGGTAACAGTAAACCACAACAGCAAAGTTGTGGTCCAGACAGCAAACAACGAGCTAAAACTTATAATAGGGTCACACCAAGCCATGGATAGCAGCAGATTAAGGTGATCTCTTTAGGCTTATTACTATATGTGAACACTAACAGTAACTGCAATAAGGATTAAAGATGTATATTAACATTTTTAGTTCAACTCTGTTCAAATTCCACTACATTTCCTTTGTAACATTTGATTTCTATACAAGCTTTATTTAAGAAAACATCACCAGTTCTAGGTAAAAACATGAGCAGGTGGGCAGACAGAGATCACAGATAACTTGTCTGATGAGTCATGCACGGAGGATGACAGAGGCTTATTAGTTAACATTGGGATGTAACATGACACCACCACATCAGCATGAGTACGTTCGTGTGTGCGCGTACACACACACACACACACACACACACACACACACACACAGAAACACACAGTCAAACATGACATACTTCTATCCATTTGAAATCCATCTGTCCAAAGAGTGAAACATTAATAGAATGACTTACACGCATCCTGGCTGATGCAATTCACCACTGGAGGTCAAAAAAAATGAAAGTGCAGAGACATCTTCCAAACTTTATCATAGTTTTTTCTAAGCTTTCAAATCTGAAAACTCCTATCTGATCCTTTGCATATTGTGATCATAACAATGTTGATTAGCAAATGAGCAAAAAACTCCTGTGCTGCACCCTTGTGCAGGTCTGCCCTCAGCTAGACAACACAAACTGTCATTCACTACAGTTCATTTGCCCATAATGTCACAGAGTTTACACAGCTGCAACAGCCTGGTTGTTTAAACACGAACGACTATGAAATTGGTTATTAACGTGATGACACATTTCAAGATCTTTAGTCAATCTCCCACTCAGTCCCTCCTCCCACCTCCAACTTTCTGCTCTTACACATCAATTAAATCATGAAATATTTCCTGTGCCTAAAAGCCAGTTGTGTGACAACAGTGTAAGTAAGCTTTCTGCCGAACCCTTTTCATTTCATAACACAGAACGAGCTGCCAGCGTAAGTTAAAACATTTCTCTCTTCCTTACTCAGAGCAAGTTCATAAAAGTCCCACTGCTCCAACCTCATTGGCAGCTGTGAGTCAGTGCAGAGCAGAGCTGACTGGCACAGATGAAGCCAATGGCTCTTGTCAGTGATTTGAAATGGTAAACTACTTTTCAGAATCAAACACCTTTTTTCCCCCTGACCCTGCAGGTTAAGTAAATCCGGAGTGCAAACATCATTGTTCCGGTCCTTGGACAGTATTAGTACAGTTCTAAGAATCGAGTTAATTTGTAGATACTGTTTGTTGAATTTCATCAACGTTTTCTCACTGCTAAGGAGAGGAATGGTGCACTCATGGAGAAAACCTTCACAGAAAAGTGTGATAACTTTAAGCATTGGCCAATTTTAGGTACAGGTTCCCAAAGCTGACTGACAGTAAGTCCACAAGTGCAAAACAACATGGCACAATAATACTGTATTACCATTATTTATGTATCGCTGCACATGTGTACAGTATGTATATGGAACTACAGGTTGCAACACACTTGTGAGCCACATACACAGCCTGAAGATGCTAAGAAGAACAAGTTTTACTGCTGGAAGGGGGGGTGGGGGGGTTGAATCCTTTATTTAACCCTTTAAGGTGAAGCCAAAACACCTTCAAAGTATGCAGGCTGTGATAACAGGCACAAACCTTTACACATAATATTTTAAACTGAGTCATGTTACACCACCACAGCTGGTTCAATCCTGACCAGCCGGAAATTACTATCGTACAACACGACGACGTCATTCCCACATATCGTCCTGCATCTCTGTCACAAAGCTGATCGGGACAGATGGTCTCATGTCTAGCAGCTCACTTTAGTATTCTGCTGCCTGCCTGGCTGGCTGTCTTCACTGCACAGAGAGGCTGGCTAATAATTTGTCAGCCCCTGTGGGGTAGGAGTCCAGCATGTCAACAACAGGCCTAGTGTTTCTCAGGCCAGCGATGGAGATTAGAGAGCGAGGCTGATCCGGCCATTCTGCAAGCAAGGGGGGTGGTGGTGGGAGAGAAGGAGAGTAAAATAGAGAAAGAGCGGGTGGTATTCCTGGGTCTCTCTCTGTGTTTTGCAACAGTCACGGCTAACTGGGACAGAAAGAAATGGCATTAGTGGCATATTGTGTTTGCCAGCCACAGCACATTAATACTAGCACAAAAGCACAAAAGCACCCTAATGTGCAAGAGTGTGTATTTCTTCACTCCAGAACATGTATGGTGTTCTATGGTGCAAAGAACGTCCTAGTTTTCTCAATCTGAGGGGCATTGTGCAACAGTGTTGCCCTCTCTGCAGGTCATAAGGCTAAACCACGGAAATCTACAAACACAGGGAAAATTGTTTCAGCCTTGCAGGACATAACATGCTTCTTCAAATTCTAAATGAACCAAAACACCGGCCCCAAGAAAATAATTTCAGCATTCAATCAGGTCGACTCCCCTCTGTTATCAGTTGTTCAAACAGCCCTTTGCAACACAATGTACCTGCTGCTCACACAGCTGCAAGAAGCTCCACCTTCACTTCATCAGTGGCAATAATATAAATGCTGTGGGTTTTCTCACCCCAGCCCGGCAGCTCCTCATAAATATTCCCTATCTGCATGTCCTAAAGTACCAGGTTTAAACAGCCTTACAAGCAGGGCAGAGTGTGTGTTATAGTTGAGGCTGATAAAATGCACACATCTGACATCTAGTGGCTGAGGATTGTAAACTTTTATTTTGTTTTGTTTTTTAGAGCAGTTCAGGAAATACTTACAACTCTGTTGTCTGCTCCCCTTACAAAATTTAAAAATGGCATCTGTTTGCAGTTTGTCCACAGAGCACTGTAAAAAAATTCTGCGTGGCTTTTTTTTTTGGTACAACATTGATCTAGGCGACACGGTGGAGGGGTGGTTGGCTATCCTGCCTCAAAGCTAGAAGATCATGGGTTTGAACCTAGTGGCCAGCTTGTGGCTTTTCTACAGAGCCTGTATATTCTCCCTGTTCCTGTGTGGGTTTCCTCTGGGTACTCCGGTCTCCTACCACAGCCCAGAGACATGCTTTTTAGGCTAATTGGTGACCCTAAACTGCCCGTAGGTGTGAATGTGAATAGTTGTCTGGGCCAAGGTTTTATTTGATGCAGCATCACACCAACTAATATTAGTTATTAGGCGTATAAATATAATAGGTACGATATATAATAGATATGATATGACATTGTTCAATGTTAACATCCATGTCAAATTTTGCATTACTTCCCAGCTTGATATAACAACAAATCCTAATTATATAATTAGTTAAATTGGTACCTGGACTCAGATAAGTGACAGAAAAATGATAAATGGATAGTTTCTGAAAATCAAGTCCAGCTGAGGCTATGTGTTTTCTATCTGCTTATTTCAGTCGTAGTGCATGTTATAGGTCTGACAGAAACAAGAAAGGGTCAAACATCTTCCTGTACACACAACCTATTTGTTAAACAGTTTAGTTTACAAGTTAATGACAGCCTACATTGATTTACTTAATTTCAACTACTTTATTGATTCCTTCTGGGAAACTCAGGAGAAAAAACTGCAATCAATTTAGTGATTCTGCAAAGGAAACGACAGTTTTGTTGAAGAAAAAACGTAGAGACAGCTTTAATGCTGCTGGAATAAACCTGTACCTGATTTAGCTGCACATGCTGTGCATGATACCATTTAGGGTAATAAATTTACAAGTCAGGGAAGAACACTCTGCCAATTCGTAATTGCACCCTGTCCCTTTCTCATGGTGCTGTTTTGTAACTGCCACAGATGAGATTCTTGATTGTCAGACAGTCAGTCAGTGCCTGAAAGCTGTGATGTTTAAGACAAAGCCAGTGCCAATGCACTCTGGCACGGTGCCATGTGGATGTCAGGACCGCACGGATGACATGTACTAATGCAATTTTACAGTAAGAACAACGAACGGTGCCCGTTTAATGGCGTCTCTGTCGTCAAACTGCGTCTGCGGGAAAAGCAAACAAGCAACAAAAAATAAGACTTTAGCGCGGCGCACCCACTGGCCGACGGCGACCACCTACCACACCAATGCCACGTGCCGGTCCGGCGTTTACACAATGTAACGTGACAGGTTCAAACGTTTGCCTGTCGATGTCATATGATGACTAACTTAATGTAAACTGTAAGCACAGTGCAGTCCACAACCTCTGCTGCAGTTTTATATACAGCCAAGTCATCTGTTTTTTCAGCCAAGGTTCAACAAAGGGCCTGCTGAAGCTGTTCAAAACATATAGGTATAAAAAGTATTTACATAGTTACATTTTGTCTTTGTTTTTTCTAACTAAGCAGTGACTGACATGAAATCATGACTATGCCGGTCCTGCGTTTACACAAAGTAACGTGACAGTTTCAAATAACCAAATAACCAAAGGATAAGTCTTCAATATGCAGATACATGGATTATTATTATATTTTTATTAATTAAGTAATATGCATATTGTTGCATATGCATCAGTTTAGTAATGGAGGTGGTAAAGTGAATCTAAATGTCAAAGTGGTGCAAGGAAAAACAATTCATTCTACAGATAAGATGACGTAAACTTATTAAACAGAAATTATATTTCCAACACAGACCCAAAGACCATGCACAGCCTATCTGCGTGGCATTTCTGAAAAGAACCATTAATCTGAGGTTTAACAAGTGTTGATAATTTTTCAGAGTGAAGAACACCTATAAACCACCTAAAAACATTAGAACTTTTTAGTACAGTGTTGAGCTCCCAGTGTATTATTACTGATAATTATTCTTTATGTGCTCCAAGCCTTTGAGAAATAATTGAATACCTGAAACAAACTAGAATCTGTATTTACATGTGAGTGAAATGACAGCTTTTTTGTAGCTGCAGTGCACAATGGGGCAAGTGAAATCATGCTCCAGAAAGCTGCTTCAACATAAACAAGATGTTAATCTGAACCCGCTGTCTGCACACAACAATCATACGAAAGCTCCAGTCAGAGACGTGTAAGTGACTAAATGTTTCAGCAAATAAAGAGATCCTGACCATTCACGGGGCAGATAGAATCATGAATGCTGGCCTGTGATCAAAGAATGGGATGCGGGTGTATGTAGGGCAGACTAAAGAAAAACACAGAATTTCATCACCAGCCTTCTTACGTCAATATGACTAACAAGATAGGCAACAAAATACCGCCTAAGTGTCAGCGAACAGACTCTTCCTGTAACTGATATGTCTCCTAATTGAGAAAAAAGCTTGTGTGCATAACAAAAATTGAAATAGCATTATAAAAAACAGCATTCACATGCTATTAGACAAACCTGCAGTGATGCGTTCCAAAGGTTTGTGGATGTCATGCAGCACATAAAGGGATCTTTGAATCGCAAAATTATGTGGAGAAATGTGGACACTCAACATTGTCTTACAGTATATGATGCAAAAATCACCCATAACTCAAATAAAAATGTGTATTCAAATGCATTTTAAATGCATTCAAATGCAGAAATGCATAAATGTCGGGGTAGCATTTACACATATGAGCCATCACTTCAAAACTAATGTGAGGAAAAGTAGGAATTATTAAAACTACTTATATTAAATTGTTTCTACTAGCAAAGCTATTTGTGTATTAAAAATCTGATGATAGCAAATGTCCCTGTGGTCACAAACCAAACCATGGTTCTATCAACCTTAAACTGCTGATGAATGACACTTGTCATTGAGTTGTAAGGTGTGCATGACAATTACTTTGCTCTTTGGCTTTGCTCTGTCCGGTTTAGCAACAAATTCTTAACCTATTAATCAAACAAGACACTTGTGTTTTATAAGAACAATTATAAGAATGCCAGGCTGGGCACTCCCTCCATTGACTCTGTTTGGGACTGTGTGAGTCAAAAAAAAATAAAAAATCTTGAGAACCAACACTCACAAAACTCTTCCTTAATCTATGACCACTTTCCCTTTCATTTCTGTTTTTACTTTCAACACTTTTTCTGTGTTACAACAAAGAAGTGATCACTAGAATTGAATTTCCTGTTGTTAGTCTTTCTCTCTCGCTCTCTCTGTAATATACTGAAAAATCTGCAATATACATGTGAACTTAATTAGCCTCATACTTATTCATCACATCTTGTTTGAGAAAAGGGATTTCACCAAAAGTGAAAAGTGACTTGAGAATTTTCACACAGGTGAAATAATCACCAATAACACATCACAATTTCCAGACAAAGGTCATCCTAACCTATTTTGTGTAAACAATTTTTAGGTAAACCTACATGATTGAGCAGTCAGGCTCATTCTTTCCGACAGTGAGCATCCTGGTTTCTTTTGAAAACGGATGGCCTGTCTGATGACAGTAAGTCTGTGAATGAAGAGGAAAATGAAGATGATGATGATATTATACTATTATATTATAATAACTTCAAGTCGTATATCACAGAAAGCTTGTGCAAAAGTAGCAAAAATCTGGAGCGTAAGAGAGGTCGTCCCAGTTCCACAATTACAAGGGAGTATGAAGAAAAGAGGGGAAAAGGCCCCACTACACCCATTCTGGTCCCAGATGTGTGTCTCGACACCACAGCCCACAGGGACATGCAGGGTACCATAATGTAAATGTACACCTAAAGCCAAATGTCAAAAATATGACGTCCACCTCTGTTTCACACCCACCAGCAACTGCTTCCTGAGGTTCCATACAGAATAATACAGAGACTGTGCTTTGCAAAAAAGAGAAACACCAATTCAGTCAGTACTCCCCACAGGAAGACACATTCAGAAACACAAACACACACTGCAGCTAATCTCTAACCCACCAATTTTTTGTGGCTGATGTTTGTTGAAACAAAACTTCTTCTTATGTATTTATTGCTTGTTTGTTCCTCATTCCACCCATTATATAATATAGAAAACCATTTAAAAAACTGTTAGTACCCTCATTCTATCTTGTTGCCAGGAGGCAACAAGGCAAAATCTGGTGGGGAGGTCACTAAAAAGACTGTGGTGTAACGTTCTGGTTTTACTCAAGTGACTTGACTTGACTTTGATCATGTGACACCAACTGGCTGTGTGAAAAACTTGTTTGCAAACAAGGTGGTTCAGCTGTTATCACTATAGCTTCACTCTAATTGATTTCCAGTTAGAGTTTATATATTACCCTGATTTCTGGTTTTGTCTGGGCACCCAAGTTTCCTTCCACAGTCTAAGGTTTTGCAAGTCAGAAACTCTTGCACCTTCCAGATGGAACTATGAAAGCTTTAGTCCAAGTTATTGTGTTTCTCTGCCTCCATTCAAGCCTTTCAGTCTGCTAGTTTATATGCAAACACAATTTTACACAGCTTTATGGAACAAAAACAGCTCATTGTATACTTTTTACAGTTCTGTGACAAACAGAAGCTTTTGAAAACAAACAAATTTGTATTTCAAAGATTATATGTCTACTGTAGGTTTAAACAAATATCTTGGGAGGAAAATATGTCAATTTGCTTGTATGAATGAACAACATTGCATGTAAATGAAAATTCAAAACCAACACTGAGGTGAATGCAAAACACGATAACAAAGAATACAAAACATGCAATACAACTTATTTTAATGTATTTAATATATATACTATACATTAGTAACATTACCTCTATTATAGTGTATATTATTATATTATATATTATAATATTTTAGTGTCTCTCATAACTCCACAATAGCAGCAGTAATTAGTTAGACTTGTTTAAAAATTCATCATCGGTTAGTCATAAGCAGCCCACGAAAGCGTCTTCAAAACGATACATACGAGCCTTCTTTGTGAAAACAACTCAGACAAAGAGGAATGTCCTGACAGATAGTTACACTAAAGAGGATCAAAGTACAAACCACAAACAAATGTCAGGAAAATTCTCCGGAAACATGAACACCACCTGCACAACACTCCCACAAACACACACTTAAGGTGCAAAATTTGTCTTCCTCCCTCACCTGTGATATCTTAAAATCACAATAACACGGAAACTTACAACAGATATTTCTTCTAATTCAGTTCAACTTTATTTATATAGCGCCAATTCACAACAAAGTCATCTAAGGGCACTTTACAGAAAATTTTCTTCTAGAATAATACAAACTACAAACCAGTCATACTTTTAAAAATTCATTTAAAATGACTCTAAATAATAAATTTAAAATTTTAGTTGTTTTCACAAAATTTAATTTTACTTTTCAAATATATAAATACTAATTTTTAAAAACTGCAAACAAGATGCAAACAAGATGTTTTCAACTTTACTGTAATCTCACTAAGTGTGTGTCTCTGTGTATGTGTGTGTGTGTGTGTGTGTGTGTGTGTGTGTGTCAGGGTGAGTTACAAACCTCTCTCAGTTGCCTAATATACTTAGGATAGCTTCCAAAGTATTCGTGATGCCAAAAATCATACCTGTAGCTGCATGCCTTCACATTTTAAGGTAAGCTTCAGTGTTTCCTTGTAGAGACAAACTCTGCACACTTGCATTGTTCTGACCAGAAAAAAAGAGGATAACAAAGTAAATTAAGGTATAAAAACAACATGTTTTTCAGTGGAGGGAGACTTTAATCCTTAATTTAATTTGAGTCACACATTTAAATGTATCTTATGTAATGTAAGGCTCAATTCACAGGATTTGCAGTTACACATTCTGGTGGTCAGGGAAGGGATGAGCCAATTGCACCACCTCACTTTAAGGGTTACAAGCAAGTTTGCATACACCAATATTTCATGATGCACTGACACATATGCATCTATTCCCATTACTGTAGCTTCAGTCTCCAGCTTATCTGCATCATGGCTGCACCTTTCCTCCCTCTGATTCTGTGGTTCACAATTAGACTGAGCTGCAGTGTCCACGGTGCCCCTGAGTGGTTCCAGAACATTTCTACCAGCCTCTTCAATTTGTCTGGGGACATTATGCTCGGCGGGCTCTTTCCACTTAACCAGCTCTCCAGCAACCTCAGCGAGTGGACTGACCCTGACAGTGTCACCTGTGAAAGGTACTGTATTACGAACAATAATTACCCTATTATCTGCAGTTCTGCACAAATGTACAGTATGTGCTTAATCTGACTGACAAGACTCCTGTGTATTTGGTTTTTTTTTCCTCCGGGCTCCCACAGTTTAAATCAATATGGACTGGGCCTTGCTATAGTCATGAAATATGCAGTGGATGAGATCAATGCAAACCAAACTCTGCTCCCTGGCATCAAGTTGGGTTATAAAATTTATGACACGTGCAAACAATCTGCCATCATTGTGAAGCCTACTCTCTCCTTCCTCACGGCAAAAGCTAATCAAGTGCTGTCTGTGGAGTGTAACTACACCAACTATGAGACCAGCATATCAGCTGTGATTGGTCCTCAGAGCTCAGAAATGGTGTCAGTCATTGGAAAACTATTTGGATTCTTTCTTATGCCACAGGTATGGGGGGTTTCTCCGTGGGTCGGCATGAATTCTTTTCTTGAGCTGATTTCATTTTTTACAAAAATGTTTTCAGTGAAGAAGCCAAACATTTTCATTTACACTGATCTATAAGCACTTAATTGCTAAGGTTAGAGGGCAAAGCAAGTTTTTTTGGAGAAAAGTATGATTTATGCATTCATAACTGGCAGATTTGAGATAATTATAGAGAAAACTACTTGCTTGTAATGAAAATTGTACCATGATTGAGTAATATTATGTAGTAAAGATGTACAATTTTAATTCACATGTTATATATCATCTTTCTCCCTCCAGATTAGCTACGGTGCAACGAGTGATAGGTTCAGTGACAACATTTCCTACCCCTCATTCTTCCGCACGGTGCCTAGTGACATACGGCAAGTGCAGGCCATGACAAATTTACTGAGTTCATTAAATTGGACCTGGGTGGCAGTGGTGGGCAGTGATGAGGAGTATGGACAACAGGGTGTGCAGCAGTTCTCCAAATATGCAGAAGCTAGCTCCATCTGTGTGGCCTATCAGGGGCTGATTCCAGTATACTCTGACCCTCTACCAACAGTTGCAACCATTATTAATAACATCCAACTAAACAATGTTGGTGTGGTAATACTCTTTTCAATTGTTGATCCAGCAGTTGTCTTTTTTAAAGAGGTTAGTGAAGAAGATAATTATCAAATACAGAACATTATAGACATATTTAAATTAGTTGTAGTTTACTACCAATCATCCAACTCATTGTTTTCCAGGTTATCAGGAGGAATGTAACAGGTGTGTGGATTGCCAGCACAAGTTGGGCCATACATAACCGATTGACTTCTCTCCCAAATATGCAAAGTGTTGGTACAATTATTGGATTCATTGACAAGACACAGCCACTGGATCTGCTCACTGCCTACACACAGGAGCTCTTTATCAAAATGAGTGAAGAGAGGAAAACAGTGCCTCCTCCAGCAGCAGTGTCTGAAAATCCCACCAATCCCTGTCCACAATGTTGGAACTTGTCACTTGCTAATATTAGTTTGGTAACAGATCCTGCTGTGCAGCACACAGCTTTCAGTGTGTATGCTGCCACCTACGCAGCAGCACAGGCACTGCATAACCTGCTGGGGTGCAATTCAACTGCCTGTATGTGGGGATCAGACACCAAAATCTACCCCTGGAAGGTAATTTTTATGGTCTACTAATATGGGCGATTGAAGACAATTAAAAATTAACATAAGTTTTAATAAACAAACTCAATGTTAGAAAAAATTAGGACACTTTAGGACACAGATAATACAAAGACAAATAATTTCAAATCACATCTTCTTTTGCAGTTGTTGGGGACTTTAAGGAATACTTCTGTAGACATAGTGGGTACACATTTAGTGTTTGACAGTAGTGGCAACCCAAACACAGGATATAATTTGATTCAATGGATCTGGAAAAACTCAGGCGTCAACTTCAGTATTGTTGGAAGCTATGATGACCAACTGTTTGTCAACATGTCTCTCTTCAAATGGCAAACTAAAAACAGAGAGGTAATTCAAAGAACAACATCAACTGTAAAATTAAAGTCTGCTTCAAAAGGTTAGTGATTAAATTCCAGCTTATAATACCTTAATAACTTTCGCAGGTTCCCCAGTCCACCTGTTCAGCAGAATGTGCAATAGGTCAGGTCCGCAGAGTCAAAGGCTTCCATTCCTGCTGTTTTGATTGTATCGACTGTTTGCCAGGCACTTACCAGGCAAATATAGGTAATGTGTTTGTCTAAATATAATTTAAATTCTATTTTTAAAAAAAGGTCAGTAATATGGAAAATACACTTTTTTGCTTTCCTGCCGAGATGCAGTTAATATAAAGCTAAAGCCAGCAGTGGATTAGCTTAGCTTAACATAAAGAATGAAAACAGGGGGAAACATCAGGCCTGGTGTTGTTCAAATGGAAAACAGACCTGCTCGTTATTTGACGTCATATGTTGTTTAATCCACAGAGAATTGATAAACAAACCCCACAATAAACCTCTTAACATTCCAACTTGACATTTACAGATTTATTTATAGATTAAACTAATAAAATATAATGTGTTACAAAGTAAACTGTAGGTCCAGATTCATAAACACTATGAGTGTGATTTTGACCAGTCCATATACAAGCTATACAACAATAAAAGGATAATTTCGCAAAATGCCAAAGTTCGATTTGATGATTTAATCTGATGTTGTGTCAAACCAGAGTTCATGCTGTGCTTTTGTATGTAGATGACATCCAATGTACAGCATGTTCTCCACGCCAATGGTCCCTGCTTCGCAGCATTAATTGCACTGACCCCACCTTTGACGTTTTTTCTTGGGACACACCTGAGGCTCACAGACTGATGCTGTTTGAGGTGCTGGTGCTGCTGTGCTATGGGTCAGTGGGAGCTGTGTTCCTAAAGCACTGGGGTACCCCATTGGTAGAGGCCGCAGGGGGAGGCCAGGGTATTATTGCTCTTCTCAGCCTAATCGGAGCCTGCCTCAGTCTACTGCTCTTCCTGGGGCAGCCTGGAGACATAGTGTGTCGTGTCCAGCTGCCCCTCATCTCCATTTTTCAAACAGTCACCCTCTCCATTATCAAATCCATCTCACTACAGGTGATTATTGCCACGTAATATACATTGCTATATTATAGGTCAAAATAAAGGCAGCACATTTTAATGAGGCTGAATATTCCTCTTTTCTTACAGATATTATACGTGACAGAGTTCACAGAGAAGGCTGCCTCTCACATGCATTTATTAAGAGGCCCTGGGAGATGGCTGGTTGTCCTAGTCTGCTGTGCTGTTCAGAGTGGTCTCTGTGGCTGGTTTGTTGTGGAGGGGCCGTCACTGTCTCAATATGTGCAGGACATGCAAATAGACTTTGTGAGGTCCTTTCTGACGTGTCCAGTGTTACCTTTGATGGGACTTGCCTTAATGCAAGGTTTCAACACTGCAATGGCTCTTGTGTCGTTCATGTGCACCTTCATGGCACCAAGGCCTCTTCATCAGTATAATCTTTCCAGAGACATCACCTTTTCCTCTTTGATTTACTGTGTGCTGTGGGTGACCTTTATTCCAATCTACATAAGCTTAAATGACAAGAACAGGGCCACCGTCTATATTTCTTTCGTCCTGATAAGCAACTTGGGATTAGTGGTTGCCTATTACTTTCCAAAATGCTACTCCCTGTTAAAGGAACCTGACTTAAATAAACCAGAGCACTTCTGTACCTTCCTTGAGGGTGTCCCACCAACTCCAGCTGAAGATGAGCCTCAGCCACAATCCCAGTCCGATCAATAAACACTGATGGAGAGTATATAGAGGCTACTACAAAGCAATTTCATTCATAAATGTTTCCATAAAATTAAAAATCACATGCTTTCTTTGTGAACAAAGGATGATTGTGTATTGTTTTAGTTGAGGCCTAAATGGTATAAAACATAAAGATCTGTCACAATTGGATATTTAGGTTTTTCTATATGACTGAATAAATACAGTATGTCTGACATACAACATAAGACACTTAAACTACTACAAAGTAGTACAATACAATTGTAATGTATATTTTTTCTATAATAAATACTTTCCAAAAGGCAGATACTTTTAATTGGTTTAGAATAAAAATTAAATATTGCATTGTTTTTCACAACAATTCTCTTGTTTGTGTTGTTAATGTTGTTCATTCAGTGGTTATAAGTAAAGATGCAATGAAATTTACAATCAAATTTATTTTGAATTATTTGGCCAATCCTTTTATCCATACTTAACTTACAATTCAGGCACACACACACACACAAATATTGAATAAACATTTAATTTCTGTCAACAATAATCTTGATCTCAGATTTGTGATCAAGATTCATACCAACTGGGAAATGTAATAGTTAGAAAATCGACTTGTCAGTGCGCTCTGGTGGACAAACTATGGCAACTAAAAAACATCAAAACTAGATTGGCAATTATGTACTGTATAATAAACTATAACCTAATGAATTTGCTTAATGGATTTATTAATATACAAGAACACTGAAAACCAAAGGTGTGTATTTGTATTTCCTTTCCAAAAGACCGTTGAGCATTGCTGCCCATCTACAATAACTTACAAAAAAGGGGGGAGATTGTTTAGTAGTGCTGCCAAGTGCTCTGACAATTTCTGAATAAAACCGTTATTGTTAGAAACATTGGTACAGGATGATGCCATCATTTTTTTAAAAGGTCGTATAAAAAATACATTTACCACTTACTTACTTTACCACTACTGTGTTTCTTTAGACATGAACATCACATGCTGTAGCCTACAGACTGAATGCACATCGGTAAACAATGTTCTTGAGGGGGCAATCTACTTCATCTTTTCCTACTTTAGAAGAAGCCAACTTCCCCTCAGCCAGAATCTGCGCCTAACCAGTGGGATCTTATATATTCCTCGTCCTGGGACAAAAAGCTACACCCCTTCTCTTCCATCGAAGAACCAGTGCACGTGACCGCTGCCTGAGAGACGAATTTCGGGGATTGTATTTCCGAAGCTTGACAACGGTTGCTAACAACTCATGCTGCTGGATTCCTGCGTCCGTGTCCTGAGAGGTGCCGCTGAGCGTTTCCTTTTAGAACTTTCGTAGGTGAGCAAAATTAATTTATCTTGAACAGATAGATTACACATAACAAAAAGCTTAAACGAGTTACCCCAAATATAGTAGGTTTATAGAGATAACCCTCCGTTTCTGCCAAAGTTAAATAAGTTAGGTGGCCAAGAAGGTCACTAAAAAATTTATTTGAAGATAATTCTAGCTTCTAATGGTGTGTAGGTAAGATCAGCACAAATCGAAAACTGCTTCCAGGGAAATGCTGCAGTATAATTTGGACTGATGTAGTTTTCTATTCAGCCTTTCATCTTGGTTTGATTAAACTTAGTGAATAATAACAATAAAATGTCCCCTTGTCATTCAGAAAAGCCCACTGTAACTATGCCTCGAGGAAGATCTGGCGTAAGCGCCCGCTCAGAGAGCAGTGAGATGGATATTGACGGAACAGGTAATGGTGCTTATTAACGTTATTAATAATTAAATGTTGGTGCACTGCCAGTTGCACTAATAATAATGTTCTAATCTGCATATGATGTTTTTAAGCAGAATCAGAGATAGCCAAACTGCAGAGACAGTTTAGGATCATAGAGGGACATCGGCAGGCGTACAGCATCCAGGCCCGGGAGCAGATCCGCAAGCAACAGTGAATAAGCTTTTTACCTGCATCACATTAAGAGCAGCGTGGGTTTGTGTTTTTATTAATCCAATCAGCTGATTCTGTGTTGTGCGTGCAGGCAGGACATTGACAAACTGTTGAAGGAGCAGGAAGAGCTGCATCGAAACCTTGGTGTATGTAAGAGCTCCCGCCAACAGCAGGCCAATGAGGACACTCAGAGCTTTCGTGCTTTGCTAGAGCAGAGAGACATGGTAGAAGAGGAGCTAAGGAAAGAGATGCAGTGTCAAAAGGAACTAGAGAAAGAGGTTATTTGACCTCTGCTCTGTTTTTATGATATCAAGTCATTTTTCTCGTCATATTCATTGATATTTTTTGGTTACACAAGCCACAGTTTATGTCATACATGTATCATGGACAGATTTCAAGCTTGGAGATGAAGCTGATAGAACTGAGAAAAGGGCAGGGTAATACTCATGAGGCACACAGATCTGAAATGCAGCTGACTCAGAAGACCATACGCACTTTGGAATACAAACTTGACAGAGTGAGTTTTGAAACTTCACAAAATGCACAGAAGCCATGTGTGGTTTCTGCATGTTGGTAAATGTTTGTAAACTGGATCCTTTCCAGGCCCTGACTCACTTTAATGAGGAACTGACCAAAAACAGCCACCTGAGAGAGGAGTTGCAGACTCTTCATATTGAGCGTGTCCGTTTTCAGCAACTACGCAGCAGGCTTGAAAAGGTCAGAGATCAAACAGTAGATGATACATGGATAGATTTCCAAAATCTGACCCTATACAAGATTTTGTTGTTTGTTTCTTGTTTGCATGTTTGTTTGTTTGTTTAGTTTCCTTGTTATTTCTTTTCTTTTGTTACGTAAAAAGCACATTGTGTGTTCCAGGAACTGCAGGAGATCCGAAAAAAGATTGGAGAAACCATCAGCCTTTCTACTGCTGCTTATGATGCAAGGTGAGATTTCACATGTACTAAAAACTATGTGATATGCACTGTATGATGTTGATGTTGAATAGTAGACTCATAAATCTTTCTATTTTAAGGGTGGAAGCTCAGTCAAAGATGACCTTGCTGAAGGAGAAGGCAGTCAAGGACCTTGCCCAGCACAATATTGAGATGAAGGAAATGGAAAGGCTGATTGCACATGAGTGTAACCTGAAAGATTTTATGATCACCAAGTGCAGTGAGAGGACTGGACAAGATGACGAGCAGGAGACTGAGCAAAGACGATGTATGACATAAGCATTTTGGACGTGTAAACTTCATCAGTAATAAAACTGCTGGTCCTGATAATGATGGTGGTGACTGGTGCTTGTTTGTTCCAGTGTCAGTGCTAAAGGAGCAGAAGAGGACGGACTCAGGGGAAGAATCACTGGAAGCTCTAGAGGAGGTGCTTGAGAGGATTCATACAATTACAGGGGAGGACAACCTGGACTTGCTTGTCACCAGGTTTACCGAGGGTGAGTCAGCATAACCTGAATCATCCTTTCTGACATCATACTCCATATTCAGATAAGGACAGTCCTCTTTACTACTACATTTATTGCACATCTGTTTCAGTGTGTTTTAGTTTTAAAAAGTTCTTATTAAGATATGTTTATACACATTATTGGGACATTTAGATGAGTGAAATGTATCTTAATGCTGTAATTCTGTTTCACTGTGTAGGTGAAGACCGAAACTTTGCACTCTTCAATTTTGTCAATGAGCAAAACAATGATGCGGAAGCACTAAGAGATCAAATCACCGAGGTGAGTGAGTTTTTCTATTGGACTGTGCCCATGGACACACTTTTTATTAATTTTATACTCTTTTAACTTACTCAAAGTCAGTGCTGCCTTTTGTTCACATAGTTCGAAAGCAAATAAATTAAATTAAGAACGTCAAAGTCCGAGTTGTAGAGTTCTTATATAATACCATTTGGTTCTATAAACCTGAATAAAACCTAGGAGGACAGAGGCAATCTTTGAGAAAGTAAAGGGAAGATGTGGTCTTTGTTGAGGATACACTTAAGTTTATTCATTCATGTCCATTATTTGTTTATTTATCTGATCATACTTAAACCTGCAGATCCAAGGGGAGATGGAGCAGTTTAAAATAAAAAGCTCGCAGCAGGAACAAGATCATCGCTTTATGCTGAAAGAGATTGATGACCAACAAAAAGAAACTAAATCCCAAGCTGAGGATTATGAAAACCTAGTCAACATCATAAGCAAAATCCTGGACAAGATTAAAACAGGTTTGGAAGCAAATATTTTATGTTGTAATCTAGAAAGTGTGGTGCTTTTGAACAAAGCCCTAAACCCAACATGCTCTAGTGGAGCTGCTCAGTCAGACTGGTTGCAATGGGCAGCTTCTAGGTGTGAGTGTGATCAGTGAACCTTCCTGAAATTGAGAGGAGGCAGCCGAGCGAATATAACCTGACAGTTCTGGCTTCCTGCCATCCCACAGGTGTGATGAGCATCTTCTCTAAAATGGAGTGTGACTCCTCCGTAATAGAAGATATGCTAGGCTCCTCTACTGGAATCACTGAGAACAACATCATGTCCTATCTGGGCTTGGTAGAACAGAAGACCAACGAGTTGCTCACTATACAAGCTTTCCTCACGTTCAAAGTAACCTGTCCACCTGGTTATATTCAACACATTCAAAACACAGTACTTTTTTTGCAGAACTGTTTTTGTAAACAATGGCCTTGTTACTCTCACAGCATCTGGAAAAGGACTACAGTCCAAAAGATTTGGCCAAATTCCTTTTGGGTCAAAATCCAGAACTGCTGCAGCAGCAGAATGTTAGTGTCCAACCTGCACTCAAAAGGTTAGTCTTTTGTGAAGTCTTGATGTTGATCGCCATGTGTTTATGACTTGTAAATCAGAAGACTATACATGCGTTACAACACTCAGAGGACGATTGTGTGTGTGTGTGTTTGTGTGTGTGTGTGTGTTTGTTGGTTGGACTTCTCAGTATGGACTACGATGAAGAGGAGTCTCCTCTCACTGATGAAGAAGAACGGCCACTTTCACATAAGGAACTTTTCAAAAAAATAAGAAAAGGGGTTAGTGCAAAAAACAAGTCATACATTTGAATGATTATTTATAATTTATGTCATGATAATTTTTTTCTTACTTTGCTTATCTGTTTTCTGCATATGATTTATAGAGTCTGCAGAAATAGAGTTCAGTCTGACAGGCCACATCCAAAGCATCTAAGTCTACTTAGCAGGTTGACAGCAGACGACACTGCCTTGAAGATGTGGTAGCGTGATACTCGGATCTGACCAGGTGTACTTCATGTACAAATAATAATAAACTGGGTTCTTACCTGCATGTGATGAGGACACCTTAATTGTTGACCATAATATAGAATAATGGAGATCATGTCCACTGACGGAACCAGCTTGACGGGCCAGCATGAAATGTTGCAGCTTGTACATGTAAATATTTATAGCTTAATTATGTGCATGTCAACTTTTATGATGAATAATTGCAATGGCCTGCTATGTTATATCTTGGTGTGATTTGTTTAGTTGGAAGTAATTAGGTTTGGACATATAAAGATGCCTTTTTAGACTCTGGTAACCAGCTGTCCTTTTGATGTGTGATTTGCCATCTGGCTTTGACTATACAATCTGGTCTTAATACAGCCCTCCCTCACTGGCAGTGTCTCATTACATGACACTTGCTGCTATGCTCAAACAAAAAGGTTGGGGGCAGCAAAACCTTTTGTAATTCTAATTGGCATGCAGAGACCTTGATTCACCGTTTCCAAAAAGGAGGTGAGGAGCTTGTAGCGAGTCACTGTACACACTTTGTTGGTGAACTAATAATGACTGTTTTAAGATTTTGGTAAATAGAACTCACATATTCCATCTGTTACTCTGTCATACAAGTATTTTCACCTTTTTAAAAAATCCTTTAAAGCTTTACATTAAACTGGTTAACTTTTATCATAATGCAGTCCTTAACATCAGTATGGCAGATTTCGATTTTCTTTTTACTGTATGTGTACCAGTAACATCAGGAGCATCTGTGTTTTGGTTTTTTTCTTCTAAATCTGTCAGTTTGGTTTACAGTTTGCAAGAATGAAAAACTTCACTTTGAACTTCAGGAGCTTCAAATGTCATCTTATCCAAGCATCCAGCGAGTCTGTGTTGGGGCAAAGATGACATTCACTGCTGCAAAGCAACTTCCTCTGGTACTATCAGAGAAAAACCGGAATGGGGAGCTTATTTTAAGAAATTTATTTTTATCAACAGATCACTGAAACAATTAACAAAGCATGTTACTATATTTAGGTTTAGAAGGTCACACAAATGCCATACTTCTTTTCTCCTGGGCTGTGCAAGAGAGGAGGTGATTTAACACAAGTATACCTGCCTAAACAAGAAAGACACATTTAGGTCATTGTCTTTTTTAATCTTATTGAATTTTTTATTTTTTTTCCACTGAGGTTTGACAGAAACAACTTCAAGTGAAGCTGCTACTTTGCAAACATTTATGACTGATTGACCAATGACTTGCTTTGTTCAAGATAATCCAGCTTGAATTCCCAACTGTGTGGCGTATGAAAACAGATTATCAGAGATGAAAGGGCACTGTGGAAAAGCAGAGGGTGGCTGTGGTGGGAGATGAGATGGAGGAGGCTGCTTTTTCTTTGAAATTCTACTCTCACTTAGCCCCCTCCACTCCCAACAAATTCTCTGTGCACACGGCTCTCTGCATTGCCATAGAAACCTCCCTTTTAATCACAACAGAAACCTCATTTCCTGCTCCTGACAAAGAGTCCTCATTGCCTGTAAGACCGCCTGCATTGGCCATTTCTAAACCCCACCTCTTTCTGCAGGCTGTACCTACCAGCAGAAGCAAAGTCGTATTTACTCCTCCTCTCCTTATAAGCACATTTCCCACCTTTCTCCTTCCTGTAGCCTAACCTAATCTACCTCTTTTATAAGGGTATTTTCACTGCAACTCATAATCTCTTATCATCCTAGTACTTATTTTACTTTTGTATACACTAAAGGCATGTTTATTCTGTATTTATTTCAATTATTATTTGAATGAAAAAGTATTAATCCAAACACTACATTGGAAACAACTACACACAGAACATACATCCACAGGTAGTAGTGTTTCTCCGCTCTCTTATCTAGCAACTCCCTGCTTGTCTGTGGCTTATTCAACTGTTCCTCGTCAAACTTTAGTACCTTATCAACTACAACAGTTCATGTCCTGTTATGCCAATCATAGTTTTTGCAACAGTTCCACCCTGTTTCTGAGTTCATTTTGTTTCAAGTATAGTTCTTTTCAACTTTCATGTTACTATGAGCAAAGTTATCAGCAAATTGCTCTCTACTTCCTGCCCCCGCTGTGCTTCTGCTTTTGGGAACAAATTGTGTTCAGATGCCTTATATCCCTTAACTCCAACAACACTGTTTTCAGGACCCAGAAAATACCTCTATCCTCTGTCTCCTGCCCTGTTCTCCCCTCCTTCTTGCTCTTGTTTGTTTATTCGGGAATTTTGCCAGGTATTTCCCCAGTCAGTGTGCCTGCACCCACAATGCTCCCTCCCCTTTTAGAACGTCCCACCCCCCCACGAATGTTGCTAAGCAACCACCCACCATAAGAGTTGGTGCATTTTCCAGCCAATCAAATGACTGAACAAGATTTTGAATAGTGTTGAAGAAGGAAGGAGAATATTACTTTTTTTTCAGTCTAATACTTCTTCATTTTGTGGTTTACATTTTGCAAATCATTGTGGCTATTTCACCTCACTGTGCCTTACCGCTTTAGAGAGGTGGGATTGTGATAATTCACACTGCTGGTTCCCCATGTACTAACAGTCCACCACTGGGTGGCAGCACCATCAGTTTCTCAGTTACGACACAGGCTGCAAGACAACTGCTGTTGCTAAGCAATTCTGACTCGCGTGTCTTACCTGTGAAACATTTGTGATTTTTACAGATGTCCCTGACACCATTTTGTCTATTTTCACCATTTTGAAATGCATTATTTTCCACATTAAAGGAAATGTAAATATTGGTTGCACCATAAAATGTTTTCACATTCAAACTGCTAATCTTCTAAAGCTAGAGGTTCCCTTTATTAGGATCAATGCAGAGACAAAGCCTGTGTGTTTCAGAATGAGAGACCCATTATGTTTGAGATCCAGGTTTGGGTTAAATATTAGCCTTGAACAGCTACAGTTGACTTCATCTCATCATGCAGGAGGCAGGAAATGTGCTCTTGAGTGATTAGGCCAGCAGCTCTTCCACTTTGCCAGCAGCGGTAGAGATCAGTGTAGACTCTGGATTGATATGTTGTTCAGCTTCTTGTCTACCAGATGTTACCACTGACTGTTGTAATGTTTCGGACGCCTTGCACTTGATCAAGTCCCCTTAAATTGTTTCATTATCACTGATTTGTTTTCTCTTTGTCGCTCTCCAGGTTCCTGTGTCCCTCCCCCCCTCAGTCTCCCTGTGTGCACGTCCCTCATCTCAGCTTTGGTTGCAGTGCAGATGGCTCTTTGTTGGTGCTTCACAATGGGTCTAAGGTCAGTGTGCCTCATGCCATCCAGACGCTCACAAACTTCTCAACTCCAGCTGTCTAGTGGCTTTATTTTTAGTTTATCTAAAATGATATTCTATCAAACGTTGTCACAGCTCATGTACATATGCTTTGACCCCTGAATCTTAACTGTGCCATTTGTAGGAAAGCTTTGCAGCATATCTCTGAAAAAACACACACACACCAGAATATCAGATCAGCCAAAGAAATAGAAATGCAAATCTACCATCTGCTCTGTGATCCCAAACCAATCCTTGTTTATCATTCAAGAGCTAATGTAACAGTTACAGTTTGCTTAACGCTTATTATATATTTAAGGCTTAAAAATATAATAGTATTACTTTCAAAAATGGTTAAAAAAGAGAAAAGATAAGCTCAAGTTACATGTTGACAAGTTCTTTTAACTGCTAATCTGCCTGTTACCCAAATAAAACAGGGATTATACACTCCATTATTCAAAATCTTCATTGAAAGGATCATAGTCCTGTGACAATATACATGAGTTACGTTTATAGATTAATAACTATAAGATACATAAGAAAATGTTGTGCTTTGTCTGGCCATTTCCTTTTGCATAGTAAAAGTCACTGGGAAAAAGAAGGCTGAGCAGCAGAGGGCCGTGTGGTTTAACACCGATATGCAGCAAGAAAGAGCAGGTAGAGTGAAAGGCGGGAAACTAGAAGGAGGAGGAGCATTTCTTGCACAGCAGTAGGAATTACTGGAAATTTCCACTTTTCTCTGGCAAGACAGTTGCAAGGGTGGAGCTAAGAGGTGAAATAAATAAGGTGGTAGAGCTGAAGTTGTTAAGGAGTGCAGAAGAAAAACATTAACTTATCTATCATATACATCCTATTTGTTAGGCATTAGGTTAATGAAACATAAATGCATTTTATCAAGTAATGTGTCCTTATTTTACTTTATTCTACCTGGTTGCTGACAGCTGAGTTTCAATGATCTGTGTGTTAATTGACTTGTGTCCCTTTATACATGGTAAAATATTCTTGTATTTTCATGTTACCATAAATCCTTTTGAAACAATACTCATTAGACAACCATATAGTAATCACAGTGATGGGTGTTTGTCAAGTCAATGTGTGTAAACAAGTGTTTAAAAATAATCAGGTTATTTAACTTATAAACCAAAGTGAACATATCAGTACAAGATATTAAAGAAATATGAAAGTAATTAATTTGACGTATAAGAAAAATCAGAAAAAATATCCCTGACAGTACACTGATGCAGCAATGGCAATTGGAATGAATTTACAGATAGACAGATGAATAGATGGACAGACAGATAAATGTATTATGCATGTATAGTGCTGTTACCAATACCGTGTATGATGTATTATCTCTCAGCAAGGAAGGGCAAAGTGCTCATATGTTGCCCTACCTCACACTGTAATCAGACACTGTCTAGGGCTGAAGACTGAAGCATGTTTGCTTTTTCCTGTTGCTGTGTTTCAATGATAACTAAGATATAAATTACAAATTCAGAGCATATTTGATCACATGCCAACATTGTTTGACCTTTTTTTGGATTACGTTAAGAGTATTAAGTGTTAAGATAAGTTCCTTATCTGTTCTGTTAGACCAGAAAATGTACAGAACACATACTGTACATAGCCATAATTTAAATACCTGCAAGACATTTGCACAAGATATGTCATCCATTTGTTCATCTGTCCATACATCTATTTATTTAGTCATTCTCTAGCTTCTTTACAGCATCAGGTTCACTGTGGCAACAGAGCCAGTAAAGGACCCTCAAGTGACCTTTTCCCTTGCAATTTCATTCAACACCTCCACCAAGCACAAATATGCCAGCTGGGAGTTTTTAATCCCTACTGCCCTAGGTCTTCTCTGGAGTCTGTGTTTAGTCTTTATATCACGTATATACAGAGTGATAGGCAACCACACCAGTTGCCTATCAAGTTTTTATCTACTTGCATTCACATTATAATCTCTGGTCACGACTTATAGAAGGTCAGATTAAAAATGAAGTTTATGGTTTAGCACCATGGTCCAGTAAACTATGTAGATTACTGCAGCTGCTGCATTTTACCATCACTCCTCTCTCAATCATTTCTTCCCTTATACATTAATAATTAGCTTAATTTATCTAAACATGTCGACATAGTGTAGTGTCTTATTGGGCATCTTGTTGGGATAACACACCTTTACATAGAGAGAATTCCTTGGTGAAGTTAATCCTCATCCCAGTCACTTCAGACCCTAAAGCAGTTGGCTCCTGCATTAGAAATGGAGCCAGAAACAACAGTTCATAACTATGTGTTAACAAAACATTATCTAGACTTTGGCTGCACCCTGCCTGTGGTTATCATCAATAGGGAAGGAGACAATGCACATCCTTTAATAACACCCACTTGCTTGAGTTAATGGCAAACACTGCTTTAAAATATAATGTACTGAGACACAGAGGGTTTGCAGCAAACAAAAACAGCAGCAGTGGCACTTTTCAAATCCTTAAAACACCTACAGTCTAATCCACGCAACACTGAAGAGACATGCCAACCACAACAAAATCCAGAGCCGCAAGGATTTCAGGATTGTTTGGCACTGTGTGACAGATAAGCCTTGGTTTACATCATGTGGATAGTTATAGTAGTCTAACTTGATTGTTGCTGCTCTTTGTAGTTTTGCTACTATAAAACATCTCAAAACTATTTAATATTTGTAAGAATTTGTTATTGTTTATTAAAAATAGATCTAAGAGGTTATTTTTTGCATGACTGTGATAGTTTACAGAAAAGTAATGTATATGCATCCCTCGCTGTGCATTTAACTTAAGAGCTACAGCTTGGAGTCAACTTTATATTGTCCCAGATCTCTGCAGGATTTGGCTGAGGACCAGAAAAGCAAGGCAGACCATGTAGGACGTTGCTGTTTAAAAGAAAAGAGCTCACTTTGCCCCCACCAATTGCTCTAATTATCAGG
The DNA here is from genome assembly GCF_033026475.1 of Channa argus. Taxonomy (NCBI): domain Eukaryota; kingdom Metazoa; phylum Chordata; class Actinopteri; order Anabantiformes; family Channidae; genus Channa; species Channa argus. Next base: position 17,531,352 of record NC_090201.1, on the reverse strand, counting down.
ACCCTTCCCCCGTCTAATCCTGACCTTTACACTTTGATGGGTCCCACTTTGCTCACCCCCCCTGACATTCCACAAGTCAGGTCAGTCCCCTGTCCCAAAGAAGTTAAGGTGAAATTTTGTTGCTGTACCTGTATCACCAGACCTGTCACCTCAGAGAGAACATTCAAATAAATTATTCCTCAGGCAGTACTAAAGCTATATTTTATTAAATTTTAAACATGTGTCATTATGAATACAAAGAGTCTTTTATTTTATACAGTATTGCTTTCGTGGTCACACAAAAGTTTCCAGTTCCTGCTTGTGGAAAATGTGGCAAATATTCCGTTTGTTTGGAATATAACCATTTAGAAGGCTCACTACATAACTTGTATTTCTAACATATAAATTACATTTCTTTTTCAACTTTTTCTTGACTGCCCTACATCATGTAGAAATTCCATTCACTTATTTACCTGCAGAATATCTTTTTTTCTACTTTGTAACATACGGAAACATGGTGAGATGGGCAAGTTAAAATAAAAGACAGGAAATGATCTCATAAGCAGCCCCCCACCCCTCTCCTTTCTTTGATTGCTCCCATTTTCCAGTTACAGAAAAAGAGTGAGTAGTGCTTTATGTTGCTTTTTAGTCTATCCCACCATTTCTATCCTGGATTTAAAGGCTCTGCACAGAATTAGGCCATTACTCACTGTGGATGTATGCTTCAATGCCCTCAAGTCCCCACATGGTCTTCATTGACCAAATCAAAAAGGGGAATACTTGATGCAATACCAAGAGGACTTCTTGTCTGCATTTGCAGTAACATGTTGAAAGTGTTTTATTGTTGCTTGTATTATTTTTGAACTACAGTTTTCTCTCAATGTGTTTACCTGATCTTTATTTCATTGGTCCTAACAAATATAGTTGACAGATAATTTGGTATATAGTCAAGTGAAAACTGGAAACACATTTAGGAGAAGTAGAAAATAAATCCGTGTACTAGTAGCAGACTAGTACACTGATACACAGCCCTTTGATCTCTGCATAATTACGGTCTTCATAATTATGTTTCAGCAGAATGTGAGATGAATGACTAAAAAGGGCCCAGAGGCTTCTTCAAAATCAGTGGATTGAATTCTGGCATGTCGTGGAGAAGATAACTCTGGCAGAACGGGATTAGGTCCTAGGTAGCCCTAAAATTAGAGGATGAAGAAATAGTTGTGTCAAAATATTCTGCTTGTGTGTGATGGAATAAGTTAAGGATACAAATATTTGTCTACAAACATTTAAAATCCATTCCAAGGTAATGTTATCTGTGCAGGATGTGGAAATATCTGTTTGTATATTGGATATATAGAAATGGAAATTGAAATGTTGCTATAAGAGCCATCTGATACTGTTTTATGAAAATGAATGACAGCTGTGTGTGGGCGGAAACAATGACAGGTGTGGCAAATTAGGTTGGTAAAAACTTAAGGAATTCATTTGGTTTACACAATATAAGTTAGGCAGATTATACCTGAAAATAAAATATCTGACTTCTTTTTAACTGACAGTAAGGCACTGACCAGATGCAGGTTTAAATTACAGAGCTCAGGCACCACAAAGTCATGTGTTGCCACTTCCTTTGGTTTAACAGTTGGATGAGCGAATGCAGAGATGGCAAAGAAATTTCATCTCAAAGAACTTCAGAGGGAGGAGAAAAAACAAACTTGCCTGGGATATTAGTTAAGACAACAGCAATCAACACGATCTAATGTTTTTTTTTTTTTTTACTGTGACAACATATCTCAAGAAATATTTAAAATACGAATATTATTATTAGATTAACCTGTGGTTGTGCGCATATCAGTAGCATCTGTCATCAAATACACCCAACCGCATAATATTTTATAGCATTATACATATGTTTTTGCATATATGTGTTAGTGCTTATAGCAATGTTAATTCTATTATGTGGAATTGACAGTTGCCCATAGATAGGCTAGATATTTTGGTAGAGCCCCTTATTAGCTTGTGAAAAGTGAACTTATTCAGGAAATATTTAAGCGCGACCTTTGACAGTGACATAAAAATAATGTAAGGTGTAAGGTTTTCAGACAGTTCTGTAAAAATACATGCACAGACACACACTTCCTGTAATACACATCACACACTGTTACATATTCTCTGATTGACTTATAATTCACAAAGTGTGACTATTGTGTGATTCCTGACGCATGATGATTTACCGTTTATGCAATGGGAAATTTCAGTGATTCTCAGTAACAACTAAAATAAGTTAATAAATATTGCATTTTTAAAATGTATGTCTAGGTTTCAGGCTATGCAGATGGTTGTATTTTGCCCTATCAAAGAATTAGAAACACCCCAATGTAATGCATAATTGATTAACACGTGCATTGTTCGTGTCTAATAAGAAGTGGAAAGGATACTTAAGCGAGAACACATTTCGTTAGAAGTGTTAAATATAGAAGGAGGAGTGGTTTGCACATCGTCACATAATTAGTCCTTTTCGCTGTAATTTGATATCCGATGTCTGCAGAGAAAGAGCGCTAAGACAAAAGACATCGTCCGCGGGCATATGTTTGAAAACTTTTACGATCCCTCTATTTAAAAACGCATCCGTTTTTAGTTTAATCTGGCGTTTCGTGGTATTGAAATGATTCCAAGCTCACTCGCTTTGTATAATTGTTTGGTGAAATACATCAAACGCAAACTGATGTAGTAGAAAGAAAGAACTCTGCTATCATAGTGCAGCGCTTTAAAAACACTGACCAATCAACGACAAAATAGCCAGTAGGCGGGAGCTCTTGTCATGTTTGACAAGACATTTCTCTAATCGAATACTCCATCCGTCGGCATTGTCCAATCGTGTTGGGGATCGACCCGCCGTGGCCAACAGGAGTAGATTTTCAACGGGGTTGAGAGAAAAGCGGAGACAGGCAGACATCATTTCTCACTCGGCGTCTTTGGACTATCCACACGACGGCAACGAGCTAGCAAATAATCCCCCCTTTCTAAACATTCATATAAATATATAAATTAATTCACAAAAATAGCTATGGCCGACACAGCTGTTGACACGACCGCAACTGCAGAGGTTACAGCAAAGGTGCGTTTTATTCAAGGTTTTTTCCCGTTGGAATCGTCGTGTTAAAAGATTTTGGGAAGTTTTCCTAGTTGTGTTATTTTTGTTAACAATTGGTTAACAAACTATCTTAGGTTTAATAATAGTGAGTTGCTCGGCAGTTGTAGCAAAGGATACAGTAAATGCTACTTAGTGTAAGTTCAAACAGCAATCGTGAGCGTGCTTTTCATAAATGACTGTTGAATCGCTTCTCGACGGCCAGACGTCATTAACGTGATTTAAATTGCGAGTTTTCAATGTTGACTACTAAATGTAGTGTAATATGAAGCGTATGTGATGTGCTTACCTGGAAATGTCTGTTGAGCAGACAAAAGCGGTAGCAACGCTACGGCTGGTGAAGCGGAGCTGCTGCTGCCGCTGTGGGCGGGAAGCCACAGTAACGTTAACGTTACATTACGCGCGGACGGAAAGAAAACGCTGTTGTTGTTTGTTATTGATTTTATCGCCTACATTGACTCGTGAAACAATTATTCCCACTTTGGTACATATTTATGTGTAATTTTAACCATGCGTGGCACTTAGAACGAACTCTTTGCTGAGCGTCTCATTGATTAAGGGTCATGCTTTTATTTTGTAGGAGCTGAAAGAGAAGAAAGAAGTGGAGGAAGAGAAGACCGACAACGAGGACGCACCTGCCAATGGCACAGTGAGTTGGGAGAGGAGGACCAGCCTCATGGCCTTTTGTCTTAACACCCTTCATCATGCAGGTGTCGCTGCAGCCGCCTCCCCCTTCTGTTCAGCTTCTCCTCCACAGTGTGCTTTGTTTGGGTTCTGGCACAGATGTTAGCTAGCAAGCCTTTGGATGTCTCCATCGGTCTTTAGTCCGAGGCCTCTCGGAGCTTGTTAGCTAATCCTCTGGGGAGGTAACAAGAGCTCTAAACATATAACGTTAAGTGTTCCCAAAGGAGCCTGTAGATATTAAACTCAGAGGATACTTCAACTATGCTTTAAATTTTTTTGTGTCCACTTTTTAAAATGGTATTCATAATCCTACAAAAGTGGTCATTAATAAAAGCCCCGATATCTTTCTCTTTATTCAGAATGGTGCCGATCACATTGACAAAGTCGAAGAGGCTGCAGAGGAGGAACACAAAAATGGAGATGGTACATTCATATAGATCAGTACCTTTTTTGTTTATAGAAATACGTTTGACATTCATCTTTCACAGGTTTCTCAAATTGTTTCTCTTCATCTCAGAAATTTTTCCCTTGCATGGCCCTAACTGACATCTGGCAGTGACTCTTGTTGTAGCTGCACAAAAAGTAAAGGATGTATTTTATGAAGTGACAAACTGTTCCTACAGAGAATGAAGAGGACGCACCCCCTGCTGAAGAGACTGATGCACAGCCTGTGAAGCGTGCAGCTGAGGAGGAGGAAGAAGAGGTTTGTATACAGTTTAGTCACTTGATATGTGTTGACTAATCTGCTGAACTTTGAATTATTGCTAATGCACAATTTGTTTTTATTAGGAAAAAGTGGAGACAAAAAAGCAGAAGACAGAGGAAAATGGAGATTCAAAAGAGGCGGAAGTGGAGGCTTAAGTCTCTGCCCTGCTACTTGTTTGCAGCACTGTCTTACCAGCCTGGTCAACATCATGTCGTAGAGCTTGTGCTATCTGTATCTTTGAGAGATATTTCTTTGTTTGCTCCCATGTTATCACATTGCACTGGAGTCCTGAAACATAGTGGCCCTGCATCCTTTTTTATGAAATGTTATTTATTGGTCTTTAAAATGAGCTTTGTTTTCTACTTGTACAAATTGGGCCACACCATGAGATCAGTTTTTCATTTCTTAAGGTTTTTATATCAGTATGTCAGAAGCACAATCTCTATTATGACAGTGCTGACCAGATGATTTCTACATATCAGGCAGCTGCTCACCACCTCCAAGGCTCATGTCGACCTCTCAGATTCACTTAAAGGACCAAAGACAAGTTTTAAGCAGGGGCTAATGGACAGTTGTTAACATTAGTTGAGGCATAATTTTTTTGTGTGTGTGTTGAGCTGCTTGTTAATTCTTGGCTTGACTGACCTGTTAACGGGTGATGCAAATGATTAAAGGGACTATGTCTCCATGGTAAGATTGCTTGACCCTGTTGAATGCAGGATTTTGCAATGTTAATTAACCCCTCTTAAACCTTAAAGCTTTGGTCATTTGTTCTGTATGCATTCCACGCAAGTTTGTACCATTTATACTTTTTTTTTTTTTTTTCCCCCAAGTTTTAAATAAGTTTTATGTTATGGCTGCGTAGCCCAGTTTTGTGTCCAAGACTGCCTTTTTCAAAACCAGAATGACATTCGGTTACATCAGCCACTGCTTTGTATATTCTGATTAAGAAATAAATTGTCTTTTTACTTAAGGGTGTCTATATTTGTGTTTGTTACCTGTTTTTGGTTTATCATTGCTGTTTAAAGCTATGGCTTGAAAAGTGGATGATGTCACTTGACCCACATTTTCTTAACATGGAAAATGGCTGACTTAGATGCAGGAAGGAGCAGGAATAATCTCTCACTTGGTAATGGAAAAGGGTACATAGAATCAATGGATTGCAGTTGTGTCCTGGCTCCACCATGTGGTGTTTTTTTAAGGTTGCAGATCACTTTAGCTCAAGCTCAATGGTGTTGACAACAGTGGTAACTGGGAATTTAATCATAACACAGGAGTCCAAAATGGCAAAATTATCATTTTAGTTTTAACTTAATCCTGAATAAAAGTAACACTGCCATAATTAAACAATAGGTGGTAACACAGAATGTGTGGATTTTTGTTTTTTAAAGCAAACTGCAACAGCATGATGCACACAGTTACTGTTTCCTCTGAAACATTAGCATGGCAGTCCCGGAGGCTTTTAATAGTAGGCAATTCTCACCGGCACCATATCGATGCTAGTTAATGAAACCATTACAATGAAAGGCTTAAAACAAGTTACATATAAAGTTCAACTTATGTTAAAGCCCTGAAATCAGACTTTGTGCCTGTGCTGAGGCTGAACAGACAAACCATACTGTTTACCATGGTGAAATAGCAGTAAAACATAAATATATGTACCATTTTGCTGTTGAGGATATTTTTTAGGATGGTGTAAGAAAAGACTTGAAGTTTGATGATTCCTGTGAGGAACTTAACAAATGTAACAACACCATGGTGGACATGGTGGAGAAGAAGCCTACTACCTGAAGCATGCACCCTAATGATGACAACAACCAGTAACTGTTTGCTCTATACACCCCAAGTCTTTCCTCTCACTGTTGTCCACCTTCAGGGTTACCCATAGTTCACATGAGTCTTCTGTCTGTTTGCTGTTCTTCTGTTTTGTTCGGTTTCCCAATGAATGCTGATTCACACCCCAGTTTCAACTTCTCCTCTTCCTGATAATGACAAGAATCACTGTCATTATTACAATGGCATGGCCAGGAGTAGGGTGACAGCTGACAGGCCTGCCCATAGCTCAGTGAGGGCCCAGTTAGAATTTGCCACCAGTACACATTTCTCTGTGTTTTTGAAAGTTTGTGTATAAGTGTATTTGTGTCATCCTATTAGTCATGGCTCTGTGTCAAGTGAGTTTTTAATTGGCATTGTACTCATACCTGGGACTTGATTAAAAGTCCCCCAGCACCAAACTGTGAAATACAATGACTGAATAGTGTGAAAAGTGTTTGTGTTTGCTGTTAAAATGTGGACAATGTGAAGCCCTTATAGACTATGTATTGGATTAAGCACTGTTCAGCTTCACATGAATATCAAGTATGTGTTTGCTAAATTATGCTAAAAGTGCTCTTGAATTAATGAAGAGGCATTAAATAGTGAGTGTGAGCAGTCACTGGCAGCACATTCAATAAGTCACAAAAATCCTGCCTATGGTGTGATACTAATATGCTAACTCAGAGAAACAGGCAGGTAGACATTCCCTTGGCCGTATGACCAAAATAAAACATTAACACAAGGCTTTGGGAAAGTACATTGCAGCTCATGCAAGCATTAGGCAACTGATAAAAGGAAGAAAAAGAGGGGAAAGCTGTTGTTAGCCTGTACTGTAGAAAGTGATCAACATTACTATAATTAACAACAACAAGCAAGAAAAGATAAGTCAAGATTTTACAGCAAAGAATCAGACAGGAGAATAGCTTAGGCATCTATATAATCAAAGAGGGCACTCACAGTCTCACACACACAAATCTATTTCACCCACACTGCATTCAAACAGGTCACACATTCGTTTGCGAAGGTTAGGGAAAAAAAGGCATGGGCACACACACTGTATGGACACACCGATCATGTATACACATATTAGAGAAGTGGCCAATGTCTGTCTGTCTGTCTAGCTCTGAGAAGAGCAGTGCTGATTAGTGTAAAACCATACATGGCATTGTGCTGTACAGTGTGTGTCAGGATGTACAGCACGTTTGTCCTATCAGTGCTGTGAAGGTGAACGTACCCAGACACTAAATGACAGTGTGAGAGCATGTGTCATTGACAGTATGTGTATGTGTGTGAGGTAAAAGTGGCCTTTCTAAATGTGCACTAATAGTGGCTGGGTCTCACTATCGGGGGGCTCACCCTCAGGGGGGGGCAGATGGTACACCACGCAGAGAGAGGAGTACAGGCAGCCCACGAATGACATCAGGCTTGAAAAGTACATCACTCCCTGGGCCCCACCCACCAGTGAGGTCAAAGGTCCCATCGCCACGGACACTAGGATCTGAGCCAAGAAATACTGGCAGCTGAGCAGAGAGATGTCCACTCCCATCCCTCTTCTGGTCCCTTCCTCTGATGAGCCACAAAACTGAAGGACATACATGAATAGTTTAGTTGTAAAGTAAATCTGATGATGCACCAATAATTTATTTAATAGCAACTTTACGTAGATAAAATATTTAATTTTAATGTCTGTCTAAATGTGACACAATCATTTGCAGCAGTTTGGCTCATGAAGACAGGAAATAGGGCTCAGTCAGGTAAAGGTGTGCTTACCAGAACACATAAATCTCAAGACATAGTTGACTACTTAACTCCCATAAACTAGTGTCAGTTTTAAATGGTTTTGTGCAACACAACAAATGGCATATACAATGTTTGTTAGTAAGCTGTAGATGGGGTAGTTGGATATTGTTACCCTCGGAAGGCAGCTAGTTGTTTCAATCTCTATGTTAAGCTAAATTCACATACAACAGACAAATCAGTATTATCAATCTTCCTATATAACTATTGTCCAGGCTTAAATAAAAATAATAATAACACTAAGCAACTGATGACCTAATGCTAGTTGTAAACATGTATCTAAAGACTGACCTGAGGGCTCTGGTAGTATTCACACAGCAGAGAATAAGGCAGCGTGCATAGAGACGAGAAGAGCACTCCATAGGTGACACAAAGAGAAAGTACCACGTACAGGTTGGTGGACAATGTGGCAAGGCCCGTGCCCAAACCAAATGCCAAGTAGGCAAAGAAATATAGAGTGCGAAGAGAGAAACGCTCCTCCAATTTCTCCAATATGGCTGGAAGTTAAAGAACCCCAGAGAGAAACAGAAAGAACAAATGCAAAGCTGTAATCAGGACAAATTATTGCACAAATGTAACCAGGAAAGAAATTACACGTCAAAACTGCTCTAACAATAAGAATGTTGCATTTGCAATTGTAACTTACCTGAGTAGAAAGCAGCACTGAATGCATAGATGCACATGCCCCAGCAGCCCATAGTAACACCAGCATTATAGCGTTGGTAAGCCTCAGAGTCATGGGGTGCTTTAGGGTCTCCTTCAAAGACAACCTCCCCCATGAAGTCAGTGTAAAAGAGCAGCATGCCTTCAAAGGATAGCCAGCCTATACAGGACAGAGAAAGCCAATAAGGTGTAACTTAATTCAAATACACACAGTTAAAGGTGTTCCAGTGTTTTCTGTTAAACTAAATTCTGTTAAACTCTCACCTAAAAAATGATTAGTGCATAAACTCCGCAGAGAGGGAGGCATCCTGTAGATGGCTATACACAGCAGCTTCATTGACATTTGGGATTCTCCTGTCTCCATATTCTCACTCAGATCGCTCTCATAGCGTACCCCATTCAGTAAAATGTTTGCCACCTGTTGAAAAATGACAAAAAAATGACACAGTTTAAAATGCTGTGAAAGCAACTGACAAAAGAACTTTTGCCATTTTCAAAACAAACAACTGACCTGTTGGCTGAAGGTCACTGTTCTTCTCCGTCCATTCTCCAGCCCAACAATCTGAGTTGCCATGGGCTCCTCCATCAGTGCAAGACTCTGGGGTCGCTTTAGGATACCAGCCGTGGACCCCTGATGTGACCCTGCTGTAGGCTGAGCTCCAGTTGTGACCTGAGATGCTCCATGAGACTGTGCCTCTCCCTCACGCCCAGGGGCTTCTGCATCCTGAGCATCCCCAGATGGATGAGACGCCACATCGGGCTGGATATGTCCCACAGAAGGACTCCCTGCCCCCTGCATGGCCTCATCAGGAGGAGAACCCCCAGGAAGCAGGGGCAGGGTGGTGGAGTTGGGGGCCAGGGTCTGTGGTGCCTGCTGACCTGTGTAGCAGTCTATGAGCACACTGTCTATATAGGAGGTTCCTAAAGAGGAGGCAAACTCATTGATGCCTGTGAGAGAACTGTCCCTACTTATAAAACTGCCATATTTTGGAGTGAGGGGGCTCAAGGGGGATATGGGGCTAGAGAGGCCAACACAGAGACGCGCATTGGCACTGCAAGAATGGGCCAGGGGCTCTGCATTACACAGGCGAGGCTTGTAACTGTAAAGACCTTCCTCATCTTCCTCCTCCAGTTCCAAAGCTGATCCTGGGGGAACAGGAGGAGAGGGAGGTAGCAGGAGGCTGGGGCTCTTCAGGTGGTTTTTGCTTGAGTTTTTGTTTGGTTGGCTCTTTGGTAGGGGCCGCTCAGGGATACTCATCAGAGTCATGGCTGTAGCGATCACCAGAGTGATGCTCGTAAACAGGTATATGACCCTCAGCTGACCTCCCATTGACCATCCGAATTGTGTCTGGTCCCAGTTGATGCCACCTACAACGTAGCCAAATCCACCTCCTAGCCCTGTAGAGTAATGTAAAGAATAAAGATAACTATATAATAGAAATAGGAGCATTTATTTTTAAATTGATTTCCTAAAGATCAATTTCTGCTGATTTCCTCAAAATGATCTTAAGAATAAGTTAAAGCTGCATTTTTCTATAAAAATCAAACAGTATCATGTGTTTGTAACCCTGTCAAGTGTTCTTCTACCTGCCAATAACGCATGGATGTTCAACCCCCGATCTTGATCCTCTGGGCTGCATACATCCATCATGTAAGCATGGCTAGGATTGTCAGCTGAATCAGCACTGAAGTCCATCAGAACCACACCGCACACTGTCAGGACAATTCCCCACTTGTGATTCGATGCTGTGTCAGCCAGCACACCTCCGATGTCGCGCCCATTAAGCACCAGGGTTAGACCGACTAAAGCCCCTGTGAAGGAGAAAAGTAGAAAGAAAGAAAATAATACTTTCGATATTAGTTCAGACTATATTAAAAAAGCTCTCTGCTTCTAACTGAAAAATGTCTCCAGATGACATCACCTGGAGGAACCTTTAGTTCAGATTATGTCATCTTGATGCTCACACTATGAGGTTTGTAATCAGGGTCAACCTGCTTTTCCAGAGCTCCCCCAGATGACATCATCTGTACTCCTAATAGTGAAAGAGTTTTTCAGCCAGAATGAGAAATATTTTAATAGAGGGAAGTCAAAGGGAAGTTTAAAAGCAGTAATGTATATTTACACCCTATAGTAAGCGATAGAAAGCAGGTGAAAATTGGTGAAGTTGCCATTTAAAGAATTTTGTCAAGTACAAGAAAGTTTAAGAAAGTGACACCAATGATGTATCTCGACCTAGGCTTAGAGGCTACTGAAAACAAAGCTAGGTAAATGCCTCGCATGAGTGAGAAAAGATGTCATCAGATGGCATAATGAGAAGATAAGAATGGTTATATATTGGACATCTTATTATGGGCTAAGAGCCACAACACCTTATCTCTGCTGTTTCTTGCAAATTATGGAAGTGAAGGATAAAATTACAGGAGTACCAACTTAACATGTCCGTACCTATAGCCAAAGCAAAGATAAAAGGTCTCCTTCTCCCGAAACGAGATGTGCAACGGTCACTCCATGCTCCTAACAGTGGCTGAACAAGGAATCCTTCAAACGAACAACAGAGGTCAGAGTTATAAACAATACAAGCTATGACATGTCAAAATACATCAGTTGGCCATCCTCCTTTGCTGTTCACTTACCCAGTATGGGGCTAATAAACCATACTAAGCTGTAGAACTGATCAGGCAGACCCATCTGTAAAAGCACAGGAGTTACATAAGCTGTTTCCATGGCATAGCTGAATTCAATACCAAACAGGATGCAGCCATTGAAGAGCAGCTCTTGGAAAGTACGTCTGGGGGGAAGCTCACTGAGGTCCAGCTGGTCCAGGGGACAGGGAGTGTTGGGGGGTGGAGGTGGAGAAGGTCTTATCAGCTTCCTGCGCTTTGGCTGTCTTTGGAAGTTGTTGGCTCTGTGACTGAGATGCCGAGTGGTGGAGGTTGGAAAGCTGGCTGTTTTGGGTAGTGAACTCCTCCATATACCTTCCTGAGCTGTGGATAACCTCCCTCCTGGACTGGCCAAGAGGGGGTCACTTGGTGTGCCCATGCCCGGAGATGACATCTCGCTCATGCAAGCTTACACTGCAGCATAAAAAATGTGATAAACATTTTGAGATAAACCACATACATGGTGAAAAGTTTTAATGGACTGTTCACACTAGAGGTCATTCAAGATCACTCCGATGTGGCTTGGTGAAAATGTGAGTAACTCGAAGCTGCTAATGGATGTGTAGTGTTACCAAAAGGACACTGCAGTGATCAGCAGACAGCAAGTATGGCACAGTAATAATGGGCACGACGCACTGCTTCCAATGCGCACGTTAGGGTTGTGCGCAAGCCCATGTGCTCGGCGTAGCTAGAATGCGGCACCGCTCTGATGGAGCCTGTTTCCATTTAAATTTTTCATGGAGGAAGCTCAAATGGGAAACAATGGAGCCGTTGACGGCTATATTAATAGCAAAACAATTACAGGGATAATGCATCATTATCGCTCGAACACAAATAAAATATTTCAGCAGTGTAGATCCATTTATTTCCATGTAGATCGATTTTTTATAGGCAAACGAGTTTAGGTATTTTTTTCTGGACTTGAAATTTGTGTTTAAAGGTGACGACCACAAAATCGAGTTAACAGTGTTATAAGATGAAGAAGGCGTGCAAATTGAAACGTGATATTTACCTTGTCGGGCCGGCTCGTCATTTATTGCAGCATACTTTGGAGGTAAAAAGCGATCATTGTGGTGTATACATAACGTAGGATCAATTACAGGAGTCATTATTGTTTTTTTGTGTTTCCTTTGATGCAGTCATCCCCCCGCTCTCTCCTCTGTCCCTTCTCCTTCCCCCTCTTCCCTCCTTGGCACCCCCTTCTCCTTTTTCCTCGCGGTCTCTCCTGTGACGTCACGCCCCTCCCTGCAACATCAGCACCCACGGTCCCCGCTGTAAAGAGCACGTCCATCAACACCCGTCTTGTGAATCAGTTTTGTCAATCTGTTTCCTCCTCATTTCCCCAGTATAGACCTACACTGCAGTTTCCTTGTGAGTATACATAGTCCCTCTGTTTTTATCTGCAACCTGAAATCTGAAAATTTTTTGCCTGCTCATTTGCTTTCAAACTCTTGCTTTTGTGATGGTTCTTATGTATCAGCCTGTTCAGCTTCTGCCCCCTTTGCCTCTTCTCCCTTCCTGTTTTATTTGCTTGGGCTCTGAAGTAAGTTTGTGTTGTCTCTTTGCTTGGTGTTTCCAACATGTTTTGTCACATTTCAGATATTTATGGCTCAAAGATATTTCCCCTCTAATCCTCTCAGATGTTTTTTTTTTTTTTTTATCACAACTTTGTTTTTCTTATCCTCTTCCATCAATTATCTTCCAACCGACTTTACTGCCTCTTCACATTTCTACATTAATATATTAACAATATAGAAGACAGAAAATAGGTGGATCTATCTGGTAGTTATAATTTTCTGAAAAGGGAAAAAGATGGAGATTGTCACTAACTAATGGTGACTACTTAACACTAACCATGACTGGCATCCAGAAGGTAAGGAAGAACAAATCACATAAAATCTGTCCCAGACCTGATTTGACATTGCCACAGCAACATCTCCACTTCCTACATTAACTGAAAAAGGTGAGGTCCACTCCACTGTTTCTCACTAGGAACAGAGGCAATGGGCAATGTAATGGGCACTAGCAGAACACAGGTGGTCATAATGTTATACCTGATTGGTGTATATAGTAAAATACTCAGGCTAAATTAAATGGGGTCTTTAATTACATTGTCTGCTTTTTCTATAATATGCAAATAATGCTAATACAAATATTTACATTTACATTTACATTGAGTCAAAGCAGACGCTTTTATCCAAAGCGAATTACAAGTTTTAAAATGAAATACATATATTCTGGCTTTAATAGGCAATTGGAAAATAACGAGAATTCATAAAAAGCTAAACTAAGTGAAGGTAGAGAACAAAGTGCAATAAAGTCCATTACCTTTGAGCTCACCTCCTAAAGCTTATGCAATGTGGTTATGAAGGGCTGAATAGTTTCAAATACTCTGAAAAGGGATTTAAAAATCAATTTTAGAAGCGTAATGAAAGAAAAGAGTAAAGACTAAGACTAAGACTAATTTTGATTTTTAAGTAACATTACGCATAGGACATGCACGTGTTAAAAGTTGCTCTTACTGAGCCCCACCCCCACTACGTAAAGCGTGCGCTGTAATTGGCTGATTGTTCAGCTGCAGCGTAATCGGATTGGAGGAAGGTGTTCCCTGGGCGTATGCGGATCAGTTGTTTTGCAACTGTTGTGTATTGTTACTACACGGAGATATACGATGTACTGTATATATCTTTCATCCTTGTGAAGCTTGTTCCTGGTTGTGGTCCTGTTGTAAAAAAAAATGGCAACTATCGACCTTGCTCATGTGGGAAAGAACTTGGTGAAGAGCGCTGACACTGGGGAGGTAAGTTAGCTATTAACGTGCGACTGTTTGAGACACTGTTTTGTGTCTAATTCGTCGACCTAGTTTTAATTTGGTAATGTCTTTAACCACACGTGCCAACGTAAAATGTGTCAGTAAGCCGACACTGTAGAAAGGGATCACACACCAAAACTGTTATGTCACGTGTTTAATTTTAAAAAGCCCATTGTATTGTGTTTTATGTTAAATTGTAGCCTGAAAGGTATCAAAGTGCAGCTGTCACTGTATGCGCATACACAAATAGCTCGAAAATGTTTACTCTACTGTACATCATTACAGCGGTTTTACAGCAATTTTACAGCAATTACAGCAGTGCTGTTTTTTATGATCCCCGCTGAGACCTGCATGATGATGATGACTCCACTGTCACATATTGTATCAATAAACTGATGAGACAACATGTGAATCATGATACTACACTGTTTAGCTCTATGATGTATTATTTCATCGATACCAGATATAATTAGAACCTTCTACATGACTTAATTCCCATAAGTTGGCTGTGAATCACCTGTTTTGGTGTTTCACTATTAGTGTTTTCTGTAGAATTTCTCTAAAGATGAATCGGTTGAATGACAGTAAGCAACTATTTTGATAATTAAGTCATTTGAATTATTTTGTAAAGTAAAAATGCCTCAATGCTGTGTCAGTTTCTCAAATATGAATAATTTCTGGTTTCTGTAGCCTTCCATAATAGTATACTGAATATGTTTGGATTTTTTATTGTTTATCAGACAAAACAAAAGTTTTCATAATGCCACAGAAGAGGTCTGGAAAATTGGGAAGGATGTTAATGTTGATGTCATAATATTATGGCACTCTATTACCAAGTGAAAAAATACTTTATTAAGAAATCATTATATCTAGCACAAATTTTATCCTCTTTGTGTTTCAGAGTGTAGAGCTCCGGTCTCTCTGGCAAGACCAGCCTGTGGTCTTATTCTTCCTGCGTAGATTTGGCTGTCAGATTTGTCGGTGGATGGCATCAGAGATCAGCAAACTGGAGCCGGACCTGCAAGCCAGTGGCGTAGCACTAGTGGGTATTGGACCTGAGGATGTCGGGCTGAAGGAGTTCATGGAAGGAGGGTTTTTTAAAGGATGTAAGTTGCAGTTAGTATTCATAAAAATAATACATTTGTTCTTGTTTTGTGGTTTAGCCTTAGCAAGGACAAAAATATATCTAGCAATTATAAATAACATACAGTGAGCAAATGCCAACACACGGGTGAAAAGGCTTGATTGGCAAACTTGGTCCACTAAAACAATTTGCAAATTACAGGCCTAATTAGTTCCTTTATTCTGAAGATTCATACATGTTTGAATGTATTTTAAATATTAAAGAGAATTCTATTTTTTGTGTGGTACAGCTGCAAAATCAAAAACACTAGTTCAAAATTTAGCATACCTGTTTTGGGCTACTACTTCAGTTTTTTAAATGGAATCGCGGCAAATACTTTTAAACAGTGTTTGTCCCATTGTGATTTTGTTAAACTACAAGATTCTGTCAAATAACATGTTTTATGCATAGTCTTAACCAAAGAAAAAACATAAACAGAAAACACTAAAATAAGTGACAATAATTCAATTATGCATCTAAATTTAAACC
The DNA here is from genome assembly GCF_033026475.1 of Channa argus. Classification (NCBI taxonomy): domain Eukaryota; kingdom Metazoa; phylum Chordata; class Actinopteri; order Anabantiformes; family Channidae; genus Channa; species Channa argus. The sequence continues at coordinate 17,515,475 of NC_090201.1, read as the reverse complement.
ACATACTATAAATGTTGTTATTAGAAAGTAAGATTTGGGACGAGCTACCTAACTCTGAACACTCAGCAGCCTCATTCAGTCCATGTGCATTCATACTTATTTTTACTCTAGTCTCATAAAACTGAAAACATTATCTTTTTTGCTTCAATGTCTTGTCTGTGACTTAGGTTGTTTGCTGTAAGTGACTTCGGGTAATGCATCAGCCAAATGATTAAATGTAAATGTTTTCCTTTTTCTAGTAACTATGAAATAAGTAAATCTATTTCAAAAATTGAAGGGCAGCATAGCAACATTTCCATTGTCCTTCTTGCACAACCAGACTCATGTCAAAGTGGTAGTGTCACAACCATTTACTAATACATGCTTTTTGAGCCCATCACTTTCATCAGTCACTTCTATTAGGAATGGAAATCAATCATTATCCATTATCTTTCTTTTTAGCCATTTATGTGGATGAACCAAAGAAATGCTACAAAGATTTGGGCTTTAAAAGGTGAGTCCAAAAAAAAATATATGTTTGTACATGTTATGGAGGAGCTTTTTGTTTCATGTGCATTACAGTTTTGTTTGACTGCTTAGCTTGGAGTTATTATTACTATTAATTATTCTGTCATTATTTTCTCATTTATTTGTTTGTTCTTTATAACATCCAAGATTTGTAAAAGATTTCCCAGAGCCTAAGGTGACATTACCAAATCTCCTCTTTTCTCCAGTAAACAGTTCAAAAACATATTTTCAAGTCTTTTACAAAAGACAACAAAACCCAAACACATTCACATACAGTATGAGAAGCTGAAACCAGAGAATGTGGATGGATGTATCTATTTTGTACTCAACAAATTGTTGAGTACAAAATTGTTGCAGATGTTTTTCAATTAATTGTTGCTGCAGCTCTAGTCTTAGCCACAGTGACTAATCAGTTGGTGGATCAGTAGAAAATAAATTGGCAGCTAAATGCAAAAGTCTACATTTTTCTTTTCAAATGTAATGATTTGAGGATTTTCTTTATCCATTGTAGAGTGAAGTTATTTCTGAGGCACTAATAATTTGAACTCTAAAGTGACCACTCATGCTAATTTCTCATCTCTCCTTTGCGATGATCAGTGATAAAGTACCTGTGTCTTTTCCACTCAGGTACACAGCCTTAAGTGTGGTTCCTGCAGCACTGGGGAAGAAAGTGCGAGATGTAGCTGCAAAGGTAGACATCTTCACTGTTCATAATATCTATCAGGAGCAAGGGCAAAGTTGTAGCACACATGTTAACACACTGACTCTATGGCTTGCTGTCTCTGCTGCTTTCAGGCCAGCGCTGAAGGAATAAAAGGAAACTTTTCAGGGGATTTGCTCCAGAGTGGAGGCATCCTAATTGTGGCCAAAGGTATCATTAATATAGCTATAGTGTATATGTTAATATACAGAGGCAATGGAAGTGCAAAACACGGTGGAATTGTAACCAGTAAAAGACCATTGACAAGTTATATAAATGACGGGAAATAAATAGTTGGTGATGGCAACAGTTTTGCAATCTCTCCTCTAGAGGGCAGTGTTACATCAACGAAGCAGTGCTTCATTGTAGTGTGGTTGGAGCTTTTCAAATCATGTCTAGTACCACTGAGGTCCACAGGGGTTGATGCTTTCCATAAAAATTGTATTTCTTGTATCAAGTATAAACTATTATAGTCTGCAAGTGATACTACTGGATTGGGCTGGCAGTGTTTGTTTGTGCATATAGGAATTTCTAGTGTGGTGTAGTAGCAATTACCCTGGTAATTGCTGTATTTCTGGGAGAAAAGAGAGAATTGCCACCACAAAACAGGGAATAAGGACAGCGAGGTCTTAAAAGCCACATCCTTAAGAAGAAAAATGTAAGGAGTACAGGTCAGTCACCAAAAGTGTGGTAGCTCCCAGTGTTAGTGTGCTGAAACACTCTTTTATTGTGTGGAATGACAGCTTGACCCTATCAAAAGGACTATGGTGGAGGAACAGGTCACTCTGTCCTTAGGACTCCTTAATTTGAAAAAAACTTTATTGGAGAGATTAGATTAATGTTGAAAGTTCACTAACAGTATTTTATTGTGACTGTTATAGTCAACAATCTTTTTACTTGATATAACATTCTGAATGTTTTTGGTTCTGAAAGGTGGAGAAAAAATCCTACTGCACTTCATCCAAGACTCACCTGGAGATCATGTACCTTTGGAAGACATTTCCAAAGCTGTGGGGGTATCAGCCAAAGTCAAGTCAGGACAGAAGCCAGTGGTAAGATGCAGATAATTTCAATGTTACACTTTTTATTTGCTTTCACTATTTTCTTTATTCCCTCTTTTGAACCTCATTTTTAATGGTTTTTATTGACACAGAAACAGAATTACCAAAGACTGTTTTAAGTCAGTAGTGACACATGCATCAGAGTAGCCCCTTCACAGACAATTACACACTCATTACTATATTTTCATGGTTTGCCAGTGTCATAGGCCCCCAAAATCCTTTTAAACTTGAGGGATGATCTTAGTCTTTCAGGAAACACTTACTATATAAACCCATAACACAGAAAACAAATGCTTTAGATTTGTATTTATTTTTAAATTTGTATTTGTTTCACCATATGTATTTACCATCTGACCATTGTTTTACCTGTTGTTTTTAAATGTGCTCTATAAATAGGCTTGGCTTGACATGTAGCCCCTGCAGTTCTCTACAGAATTAAATGTCAAGCATATAATATAGAAATTATTAGGTGTAATAATGTCACTTATCTTGTTATTATTACTGTTGTTATTACTATGAAAAGTCACAGTAAAGAGCAAAGCTTTAAATGTTTGCAATTTTTGCGAAGCTAGCTGTAGCATTCAGTCCACTGTGCTATGCCGAGCTATCTCTCCCCGTGCTCCTCTACCTGGTGTTATTCAGGTATATATAATATATAAGAAAAAGGAAAATAAGTACTTTTGCAAAACAGAGACCACATTAGCGGGGTTTGATTTAGTCAAGGAGAAATGTTTTTATGAACATGGAATTGGCTCAATATGTGATTTCATGACCATGACATCCAACACATGGTCTTCAATACTCTTGCCCCCTGGCTATTTTGTTCACCTCCCACAACACCCACCATTCCAGAAGTATTGTGAAATGTACGGTAGCCCTTCCCATGAGCTGTCTCACAACTAAGCAAAACCATTCCTGCATCTCAGGAACAGAACTTACCGTGTTCTCTCTGATCTAGCCTTAGTTGTTTAGAAGTGCAGTAAAAATGTCAGGTAGGCAAAAGGTTACAGTCCTATACTTTCATTTTTGTCTATATGCTTTTATTTGTTTGTATTTGTTGTTTTTAACGCTTTGTATCTCCTGTGTTTTCCTTTCTGCTAAAATAAAGATTATAATATCAATACAGTAATACATATCAGCATGTAGGATATGGAATTTAAATTGTGGTTACACAAATGTATTTTAACCATATTTTTGAAAATACAAGGCCCAGTTGTGTCGCCCAGGATGTTTTGAGTTTAAGTGGCAGTATGTAAGTTGTTGTGTAGCTGGTTTGCTTGAGTTTAAACACTGACATGGCTGGAGTTCATAAAAAAAATACATAATAATTCACAGTTGACAGGCCGTTTGCCGTGGTGGATTTTGGCTACATGCAAAAGGGACTGATTAATTTTGTACTGTATGATGTTGAATCAGTGGCGGTAGCTGTATCTCAGTTGGTAAGGCAGTCATCCACCAACCACAGGGTCAGGGACTGACCCACAGACCACAGGTCGACTATATGTCGAAGTGTCTCTGGGCAAGGCACTGAACCCCCAACAGCTCATTCCCAAGCCTGGTAGAAATTGGGGAGGGTTACGTCAGGAAGGGCATCCGGTGTAAAAACTGTGCCAAATGAACATCCGGACAATGATCCACTGTGGCGACCCTGAAGTCACCGGATAAGCCGAAAGGACAATGAAAAAAAAAAACAACAGAAAGTGGTGTATGTGTAAAAAAAGAATTGTTATATTTAAAATGATGTCACAACAACCTACTCCAAGTTCTATCTCTTATAAACTCTTATAAAACCCCTGTGACATGAATCAAAACGTACTAATTTGAAACTGAGGAATAAAAACTGTCACACCAAAGAGCACATATGCAAATCCATGATTACTATGGTTAATAGCTGTCAACCGTTTAAAGTCATGCAAGCAGTTACCATAAAATCTGGAAAAGTATTAAGGTGAAAAATAGTGTTAAATATATGTTATGGCTGTTGAACAGAGTTCATTTCTGCAGGATGTCTA